>NW_019384809.1:86107-151012 GCF_000671375.1 Centruroides sculpturatus
TATTAAAAACTAAAATTTATTTGTTTGTAAGCTTAAAATAGATCCTTATTAACCATATATTAATAAAAATGCATTAATAAATAAAATACAGAACGGGAATTGGTAATTTATGGTTTAGCCTAGTGGCAAGTAGATTCGGAGACAAGTAAATTCGACTTACGTCGTTTTTCGACTTAAGTTGTTCTGCTGGAACCAATTACCGACGTAAGGCGAGGTATACCTGTACAACTGTTTTGCTCTAACATAGTTTTGGAAATCCTCCATACAAAATTTCACAATTTTTAAGTGTAAACTTTGTTATTAGATATGTTTTAAAATTCAAGTAAGCATGTGTGTTGTCTCAAATATGCCCACAGATTTTAGAATATTGAAATTTTCAAATTATTTTGTGCTTTTCATCGGGTTTACTTTAATGAAAACTGATAATGCAATTTTTTTTTATCCTTGTCCTAATTTTCCTATCAATCAGGTGTCATCATCATTGCTTTCAGACTTCAGCGTTTAAAACTGTCACTGTGTTTTCTTTTTATAGATTAAACTTTGTATTTAGTAAAGTTTATTTAAACATTTTTAGGTAAGTGTTGTTAAACTTTTTTAACCGTAAGTAGTACTTACCTATGAATGATTACTTCATTCGTAAAAATGATGAATGAAATACTGCAGTCTCTCGGTACTTGAACAATTTGGTATTTGAACACAAAATCTGGAAAAAATAGCTCTGTATTCAATTGAATGAACGCAACCCTCTAGAACAAATTTTTGATTACTACGTACTTTTATTTCATCATCCATAAAATAATTTTTTATGATAAAAGTAAAAAGTATAAAAATGTTGCTGATACTTCTGATCAAGGTTGACAAAAAAGCTGAGATGACAACGATGCTATGTAAAAAGAAAACGCCCTCGTTTAACTAAGATTAATATTAACGAGTAATACAGTAATTTTAATTGTGGTTGTTAATTAATTATTAATTGCTTTAATAAATATATTTCTCCTAGTAACAAAAAATAATAGTATTTTTGCTAACTTCTGGAAGTAACCCAATGTTTTGCATTAGTCCTTTGTTTCGTATAGCACGGATTCGCATAACATGGCACTTTTTTGGAATCAACTACCATGTTATATGAGGGATACCTGTATATACTATGTATTTATAAAATATATTTTCACTGTTAGAAGATTTCGGATGTTTTGTATTGAAAGCTAAGCCATTGCTTTAGTAAACAATATAAATAAATTTTCTGCACATTAGTTCTAAGTTTTGATATACTAGATGTCATTTCTTCAAAATAAATATTTATCTTTTGATGATGATATAATTAATTTAATATGTATTGAATTGTTTTAGAAATTTCCAAATGCAGAAAATTCTGAATTTTAATTTATCTTCTCAGGAGAATTAGTGACTTGTGTGTGTATGAGGACATCAATTGTGGCCTTTGAATTCTGAGAAATCTTTTTATTTTCATTATTTTTTACAAATGCATTTTGGACCTGGGCATTTCTATGTCCTGTGAAAATCTAGTACTGGCAGACCTAATCTTAGATGGTGATTTTATAAATAAAATCAAGAATATTTGTAACAGATGTTGGAAAAATCTTCTGATTATCCCATTAAGTTTCATAAAATTTAGCTTTTAATTTAATTTATTTTTAAGGAATACTCTTAGTTTCTATCACACTGTTTGTTTACAATATACAATCTGAATTTTTAAATGGTTGGTTCTTATTTACAGTATTTGATTTATATTTATGTACTTAAATTAAATTACTTTGTAGTTATTTTGGAATTTGTTCATAATTAAAGAATTATTATTTTTTAAATATAATTAATATATATTGAGATTATGGTGAAGTTTGTGTAAGAATTTATTTTTAATATATTACAGAGATTAATTTAGTGAATTAAATTGTTATGATTATATAAAATAACAAAAATGTTTATAAACCAGAAATTTTTAAGAAATGTAATTACAGAAAACTGCTGTGATCTTATAGAAAAATAAAAGGCTATTTTGAATGTTAAATGTAATTTTTATTATATATATAGTTAATAAAAATCAATATCACTTTTTAATTCATTACAAATATACAGAAACATTAGTATTTGTGATTTTAGTCCTATTTTTATTCAATTTTTGCAGTGGATAAAATGTTAAAATTATAATTAAAGTGGCTTACGTGAATGTGAGATTTATTGCAATAAATGAAGGATTTATTTTTGCTTACTCACTTTCATATTGATTGATGATAATTGTTAATGCCTAGTTTGGAAAATTCAAATTAAATCGTACAAATAATTACCTTACAATTTGTCTGCAACACTAAATCCATAAGATAAATGTTAAAGTGTTCTTTTTGTTTTAAAATTTTTTATTGAAGCACGTGTTGTCATTATAGGGTAGTATATACAATTAGAAACTTTATGTAATTCGTTGATTAATAAAAATAAAATGGAAGTCATCACCGACAGCACTTGTGACCTATTGTTTCATTATTATTATTATTATTATTATTTGAAAATTGGACCATATTTTTATGCTGATTTAAAATGTATTTTGACGTAAATATATATTTTTTTTATTTTATAAAAAAAAAAACATGAAAACTAAAAGAATATATGTTTATAAAATGGTGATAAACTTCTATTTAGCTACAGAGACAATTCAGAAAAAGTTTTTAAACATAATTATTAATTTTCTAATTTTCTGTAGGGAAAAGGTGAATATTTCGTTTTAATTCGAGTCGAAGAGAGTTTATTTTTCAGTTTTTTATTTTCTTTTAGCTCTATTTCTGTTCCGGTTTTTAATAAAAATAGAGACCGTGGTACCGTAAGCGAGACCGATCCGTTCTTACTGACAGGGAATAACTGTGTAAACAAGCAGCGATGTAACGAATTGAACTGATCAGAAACAAAGTAAACCATGTTCGAACTTCACTCTTAAAACACCGAGGACTTTCCTAAACTCACCATTGCTTCGCCGTTTTTCAGAAACTCGTTCCTAAACTACGGAAAAACGTCACCAATTCATTAGTAATGCCTCACCGTTTTAACTCTTCGGCAAGACGGTTACTGTGACATATTAAGGACGAAAAAAGAGAAAACAGAAATTATGAATTGCGTTCCTAAACTAGTGTGGATGACGTCACACACGACCAAGCTGATGAGTTTAGAAAAATCCTCAGTTTCCCTGCGTTTTAGATAATTTTCCCAGTTAATGTCTACAGGCTTAACCGGAGGATAATTCATTGCAACGTTTTACGGCTATTGCCGTAATAATACTTTTTCTACCGAAAATTTTCCTTGTATCTCGTTCGTGCGATTGGACATATTCTCCATCCATGCTTAACTCAAGTCTTTCGGGATTCTTTAATTTTAATGTTCTTGAAAACCTTTTTCCCTTTACTTAATAAGGATTCATACGAGAAACATCCACATAAACAATATTCAAATTTTCTAAGATCACGTGGTAACCTCCCTTAGTAAATTTTGAAATCCCTAAACGTACACGGTTTGCACAGAAATACTCAGAATGATAGTGTATAGTAACTCGGTCCCCCTAATATCGGTTCTAGTTATGCTACTGGGTGCCATATTCGACATACACCCCGATTCCCTTCTCATGGAGCCATTGCGAAGTCTCAGAACGTCTCAAGATGAGTACAAAACATGTTTTCCGGTTAAAATATTCGAGTGGAAAGCGGCTGGACACCATCAAAAATGAATGGTGAAACCGCATGGCCACTGCTATCAGTGGCCATGCGGTTTCACCACTGCTATAGATAACCGGTAGTGGGCTATCTATTAGCTCAATACGGTACAATTGTACTGTATTTAGCTAATACATATCGCAGCAGGCTATATATTGCTTCTACTATCTCCACGTTTTGAGACCCCTGAACTCAAGAAAGTCCACAAAACGGTGCCAAAAAATTCCACGGATAAGTATGTGTATGTGGATGTATTGACGTATATTTCGCTTAATATCTCAGGATAGAGTAAAAATTAAGAAACGAGATTTGACATAGTGGCTTGTATATGAGAGACATTGATGCTAGTATATTTTGGTGGTGAAAGGTCGAGGGGATGGAGAGATAGAGAGTGGTCACGTGTCATATTTCGAGTGGGTTGGATTTAATGAGGATTTTACTTGTTAGCATTTATAGTTGTTTTTTAAATAAAACGTATCAAATAAAACCCTCAAAATTAATCCTTTTGCTATTTTACAATAATTTAAAAAATAGAAAAATTTTGTAATAAAAATCTCTCAACAGATAGCGCCACAAATAATTTTATTTATTTATTATGACTAATAATATAAAAGCTATTTTTTTAAATAAAGTCTCGTAACAGCTGGAAAAGTTACGCAACTCGCAACTTATCTGGATTTTTTTATTTGTTGTTGCAAACAGGTTGTATATAATTCCCACACAGAATTTTCTGTCGATTTTTACGATTTTGTTCAATATGTCCAATTTAATATAAGCTTTTTAATAGAAATAATTTAAGAAATATTCTATGTAGATTTTTTAATTAATCAAAATACTAATGCTTAAACAAACAATTTGCTTAAACATCAGAAATTATTTAACGATTAAAGTCATTGTAAGCAGTTCCTCGATTTATCAACAGCGAATTGTGTATACAATCTTCATTTCTGTGCGTGTTTATCTCTAGATAATGTTTGTGAGAAGCGAATTTAGAAATTTTAACGTTTAAAACAAAGTTAATCAACAGATTAAAGTGAATATCGAATCTTTCAACAATCTGAAGGATGTCAGAATATTAAAATTGACTCAGATTAAAAGTTCTAACGGAAATTAAACTTATCATAAACATTAATTCTCTTTTAAATGCAGATATTTACAGTAAATTCGTGTAAATAATTGAAAAATAATATAAAATTTCTGTAACAAAATGGCCGCTGATATAGTTAGACTTAGCAAAACTTTACAAAATTAAAATTATAATACTGTTTGATTCATAAAACAAATACGAGATGGCAGCAGTAGATATGTGGACACCATTACAGTTTCTAACTTAATTTTGTTTTTCTTCGTTTAAAATTAACGAAAAGAGCCAAAAACTTGGTTCAGACATAATAAACTTTATTCAACATTTTTATTTATTTTTAAACAATTTATAAGCTTGTTTCTATTTTTTTTTCTTTTCAATCATCAATGTCACTTAAAAGTTTGTTTCTACTATATTTATTTTTAAAATATAAAAAGAAACAGCGAAAGAAGTTTAAGAATATTGAAGATTTCCATTCGAAAGAATACAGGAAACGTTAGGAAAAAAATATCTTTACACTATTATCATAGATCGGGTCAATATCTGACGTCTTTTCAAATTTCTGACGTGTCAAAAGAGTCTTTGACAATCGCGATGTTTGTCGTACAATAGATAGCACCTTTCTCTTCGTCTATCTGCTCCAAAAAGTTCCAGTTACATCCAATATTTTCTCTGTTATCTTCAGTATAACTGCATATAACATAAATTTCTAACATTTTCCTCAATGGAGAACAAACTGAAAAATGATGAAAATGAACAGAAATACACAAAGAATAACACTTTAGAGTGAAAATTCTAACAATTTTTACATCGAAATCATGAAATTTTCTTTTAAAAACATCATCTCTCTTTTTTTTCCATCCGTAGTTTGATGCTGTCATTTCGTGTTCAAATCCCAGTTTTTACTTTCTTTACTCATAAAATCTGGCAATTTCTTAATAAAATTCGAAAATTTCATTAAAATTTAAAATATTTTCTCTCATTAAATTGTTAAAATTGCTTTATATGCATCAATATTGCAATTTAAAAAAAAAAAAACTTTGCTCGTTATTCGTGATTTAATCAAATCTGTTTTGGATATTTTGAATTAATGCTCTTGTAATTTATGATGTAATGTTAATAATTTCGATATAGTTGACATTCGCGATATTATTATAATTAGGGGATTATATATTCAGAACATGGTCATCTTCAGCTCTGTACATTATTGTTAATTGTCCATTGCATCCAACGATCTCTAATTTACATAATATGCAACATGTGATGTTTTCGCATTGCTCGATGTTATAAAGCAATAATTTATAACAAAAATTGAATTTTTACTTTCTAAATACATCAAAATTTTATAATATTCAGAGGATTTTCATAATATCAATTGATATTAAAATTATTTCAGTACAAAGTTGACTCACAGTATAAAGAAACGTGATTTTGAATACTGCAAGATAGATCTTTTATAGAGATGTTACTACTTTCAGTTATTCCAACTAATAATAATTTTTATAATAAAATATATAGTAAAAAAGTAATTTTTTCGCGATAGTAACTTCTATAATCTCATATACTTAGTTTAATAATTGCATTGTAATAATATACATATGATAATTTATAAACATGTGATCGTTATTAAGTCTAATTTACGTAAGTTTACATGACGATTTGTACAATAAAACACCAAATTGTTAAACAAAATCGTGATTTTATATTAAGTACAGATTATACAATCGTGGTTTTATTATTTTTTTTAGAAAAATGCATTTTATAGAAGCCAACGAGGCATGATTTTCGTGCAATTCAATGTTATCAATCATACAACATCCAACGTAGATTATTCTTACAAATTACTCTTTCATCAGAAAAAAAAAAACTAGACTATTTTTATATACTCATTTTAAAAAGTAACTGAATTAAAATAATAAAAATGTTATCTTATTTTATATTTAATGAGTTACAGCATGCAATTTAACTTTATTAAGAGCGCGGAGCGATTGTGTTTGCGAGAATTTTTCATGTTTTATTTATGCAAAAAAAATAACTCTTTAATTAATTATAAAAACAAGAGATGTTGAAGCTCAATTATTTGAAGTAAACAACTAAAAGATTCATCGAAGCAAAAATTAAGAAACATCCGAAACCCAGTTTTATTTTGACAATGACGTCACGGATGTGGACGGTCCGATGATTTCGAAAATAGAAAGAATTGAGAACGATGTCCCATTTTTCTTTTCCTTAAAAATCCATAACTGCTTGTAAATACATTTTTCCCCCCTTTTGAATTCCTTTTTTTTTTCTTCTTCTTCTTCTTCTTCTTCTTCTTCTTGTGGATGCGACCGGAATTGCGGTGAGGATCTGATGCAAAATTGTAAAAACAGTAAACATTTTCGCACTTTTTGAGTTAATAAAATGGATTTTCTTAATGAAAATGGACTAAAATTCTCTTGTTTTTTTTAAAGAGAAACTAAATTAATGTTTCTCTCCTAATAGGGATCAATTATATTGAAGCGATTCCTTTACCACGTTTCCAGTTATATTACTTGGGAGTATGACTGTCATGGCTCATTTAGCAGAAGTTCTATGACAATTTCGACTTTTTTATATCCGTGTTTTCCTTTCTTTTGTCATTTATTTCGGGATTATTTACCGAATTAAATATTTTTATTACTTATAATATTTTTATCTTAAGTCTTTCTCTCTTTCTCGTTACATAAAACAACATAAAAATAGTATGTAGTTAAAAATAAATGTTTGAAATTTTTAAAGCTATTTTAATATGAAAATTTGATATTTTTTTAATCTTTAAAAATTATATTTTTATCCATTTTATTGCGATATATGTACATAGAAATGTAACTTTTCTGTTTAAAGTTTGTAAATTATATCGTATTTTTGTAAGAACTGAAACTAATTTTTTTCTATTTTAACTCGATTGAATCCACAAAAATTCAAAGATACCAACTAAATTCCTGAAAAGACTATCTACAGATCGTCTTTCACTACCAGTTAAGACGTTATAAGTTCAATGTTTTCATTCAAGTACATTAGTTTATAAGTATACAAATTAAATTTATAATTTAAATAAATAAATTATCTGAGAAAACTCCATACATTTATAGGGAAAAAAATGATTTTTTTTTCTTTCTTGCTAGACGTGACCAACGATAGTTTTAGGCACTTGTATAGTAATTGAAGTGTAGAAAATATGTTACTAATCCTTATAATTACTTACCATTTGCGCTTAAGATGACCTTATCATTCTTATGAAGCATACTATCAAATTATAAATGAATCACGTACATTACAGCTAACTAAATACTAGTTATGGATGAGGATAACGTTAAACCAAGAAATCACACTAATCTAAAAATGTCTGTGCTTAAATTCTCTTCTTTTTTACACAATTATAACAGGTTAAATAGGTGAAATCTGGCATCAATGTCTCACAAACCTGATTTTCCATCTTTTATAATTCGTTTTTAAGAACTTTAAACTCTACATTTTATCAAAATAAATGCCAATTTATTCCAGAACATGTCAAGAATCCCATTTTAAGCAAATATAATATTTAAAATATAAAATAAAACTCTTAAAACTATCAATTCAGGAGTATATCTAATCACCTTTAGCAATCATTGTCTGTTTAACCCTTTAAATTAAATATATGAAAACTAGTTTTTACGTGGTCCTGATCTTAAAGATAAGCGATTTTATTAATAAATGATTTAAAAAAATGATGATAAATGGTAAAATATTCAAAGTATATTTACGAGAAAATCAAATTAATCCATAAAATATATGGAAGATTCGGGATAACCAGACCAGTTGAGGAGGATAATACACGATACTTCTGATGATGATCGAAAAAAAATTGAATGTGAGAGGCAAGAAACATGAGTTTTTATTAAAAATACATTGCAAAAAAGCAAAAAAATCTCGTACGATATTAAAAAGAAGCGTAAAAATGATAGAATTGGTGGATTATTTGCCGCTACAACAAACAATTTAATTGGTCGAGTAAACACGACTATCCACTCGAGTTACTCTGATCCAATTAGCATTATTATCGGCTGGATTTCTATTCTTTCTCTATCAGAATCGTCGTCATGATTCTTCCCCCTAAAGTAGAGGGTCAAACAGATGACCTCGTAACCTCCCTACTTAGAGAAATCTTCCAAACAATCATTCTAACTCGATAAGGCGGTTAAAAGTAAGTGAGTAAAGCTTAGTTTTTCTTTACAATTAACATAAATTTCTATATGACTAGTTAGATTCCTTGAATTTTCGAGTTTTATTTTATTAGTTTCTACATTTAAATTACATGGAAATGTGTTAAACTTCGTCGTAAATAATTATTTTTAATTTAAAAATGAAATATTCATAAGATATCGATTTTTTTTTGTTGATAATTTAAGTCGAGTTATCTGCATTATTAAAAAAAAACACGTCTTTAAATTAAATGGCTGAGTTATATTCGTTAAAATCCAAATATTAAATTCTTTCCGACTGTTTGAATGGCTTTCTTGAAAAAGAATTGTTTCCTTTATTCATTTAATACTTGGAAATAACATTACTTTCGCTTCTTACATTATTTAGAAGAGTATCATTTTTTTTCTATATTAAAAATGTAAGTTTTTATATGAAAAAAAATATAATAAATTTTTTCAAACTAAAAGATGTAATATAAAAGCTATTTTTTTAAATAAAGTCTCGTAACAGCTGGAAAAGTTACGCAACTCGCAACTTATCTGGATTTTTTTATTTGTTGTTGCAAACAGGTTGTATATAATTCCCACACAGAATTTTCTGTCGATTTTTACGATTTTGTTCAATATGTCCAATTTANTTATTAAAAAAATACATTTTTGTAGTTTTTATCACAGAATGGTCCTATCTTTCATTTTATATTTTACAATTCAAATTTTTATTATTCATTATAAAAATAATATCTTGATTTTTCTCTAATTCAAGAGTTGTCTCTTTGATATTCTCAGTTTATCTTGGTTATCTTTTTTTATTATGATGCTCTTTCTTTATACATTTCGATATGTTATATCGAATTCACTGAATTTTGATAGATTTCATCATTTTAATATAATTCTTTAGAAGAAAAGACATTTTTAATATATATTAATATATATATTATTTGTCATATTAAAGAGACATTCTTCGTTATTAAAATATCTTTGTCATCAGATATAATATCTTATGAACCTTTATCATCATGGATTATATCTTCATCTATCCATCTGTCATCATTCAAATGCAGAATATTACTTTAATTTTTCTTTATCTTTATTGTGATCCTGATTTCTTCATCACTGATACTTTAATTTTCCACATTTTGATCACTAATATCAAGAGTTTCACATTTTTCTATCCATAATTTCAATACTTTCACTGTATTTCATTACTAATTTCTATTTTATCAAAACTTTCTGCTCGTTTTCTCCTATAGGATATTAGATTTTCTTAATATTCATCAGATTGTGTTGTTGTTTCTCAGCAGCTTACAACATTGTTCAATAGAGATCTATACAGAAGATGGTCACAAAATACAGTAGAAAGTGGAGTCACACACATACACAGCACAGAGTCGCTGTTCTAAAGCAGCTGCCACTTCCAGCAGCGACAACTAGGAAAACGCATTATTGACGAAAATTGTTTAACCAAGTCGAAAGAACAGCAAACTATCGATTACAACTTCAACATTTTAAAGCTTTAAACACTTTCAGAATATCCCAACTCATCATAAACTTCATCAGAATTAATTTTTACAACGTAAAAACCAAAGAAAAATGTCTATTTAACATTAGTAAATTTTTAATAAATATGAAGCAATGATTGATGAAAGAGAAGATTAATAATTTTCCAAGTATTATTAAGGATTTTTCGACAAGGAATCGATTTATTATCCATTATATTAACAAAAGTTTAAACATAAGTTTTATCATAAACATCATTTTTCATCCGGAATCGCTTCATAAATAAAGAAATAATTAAAGATATACACCCAATAACTTACGAACATACCTTCAAACCAAAGCATTCGATCAAAGATAAACCTTTTAAAATCGTTCTAAACATCTAAAAATATATCATTGACGTATCGGAATCGCTGATAAATTGATAAATTGGATGGATAAGCGAGAGGAAATTCGTTGGAGCCTGTTAATAACCTCAGGTTATTAAATGAGTTTCGAAAAATAAACGATGTTTATAATTATTTATTATTTTCTTCAAAGTGTACAACGCTTATTAAAATTAACAAATGATGCTTTAAATTTGAAAATTGTATGTCATACAGAATAGAAATAAAAAGATAAGAACGAATTCAAATCGGCCAATCGGCATCGAGATAAATTTAAATTTTAACCAATCAGCCAATCCGCATTTGAATTAGCGATGATATCATTCGACGTCACAGTACAAAAATTAGTTATTACTTTCGCCTCTAGAAGCAAAAATGACGCTGTAAACGATTCACCGTTATAATTAAACTTAAAAATAATCAGAAACAGAGCCATTTCCGATACATAAATTATTAATTTAAATGTATATCACACGGATAACAACGCTATTTTTTTCCCTGGTGTTGAAATTTCAAAATAATAAAAATTTACTACTACAAGTTCCAACATTATGAAGGATATAATGTCACTTTTTACGTTATAGTATATTTTTAAAGATTTAAATATATAAAATCTCACTTTGATTGGTCGATAAGATGTAAGTTACGGTAGATTAGCCAATCAGACTTCGGGAAAATCGTTTAAATTCTAAAGCTTATAACTTAATGCATAATTACCAAACCGTAAAAGTTCTTTTTAGTTTTATTTTATTTTTATTTTTTTCTGAATTTTCCGCTTAAAAATTCATCTGAGATATTTAAAAGAATTTACTGACTTTAAAGTAAATATTAAAATTTTAAAAAAATGACTTAAAAAGGACATAAAATTTCAATGTTTTTAATGAAAAGAACGTTAAAATTTTAAAGTTTATATCTACGTAAATCTTAGAATTTGAAGGATTTAAGTAGAATGGTGTTTAAAAAGAAATTTTAAGACGAAAGTAAACTTGAGAATGGGTTCGAAATGACTAAAAAAATAGAGTCGATAAAAGTAATTTCTTAGTATTAAAATTAAAATAGCATTTATATATAAATCCTAGAGAAGTAGGCCAAGTGAAAAGACATAAATTCGTAATTCTTTTATTAAAGATTCCGATATTTAGGACGTTAAACATTTTCATGGATCGAAGTATCTGTTGAGTAGCCATTAATTTTCTCTCTTATTTTCCTAAAAAGAAAGAAATAAACATAGATTTTGCATATCGTAGAAACTCCCACACTTAATCTATCTTCCGCAACATTATATTTACTAAAATATTCGATAATATTTTTTAAAATCAAAATGCCAAGCATCTAGAGTTATTCCTCATAAATTGAACCAAATTCTGCAACAGATGACACAATTCGTTCGATTCCGAAACTTAATTAAATTATCAACCAATAGCGATCGATTTTATATATTTTAAATAATAATAAATTTCAGATTTGGGAGATGAAATCGCGAGTGGGAAATCTCGCGAGAGAGACTTAATTCTCCATTTTCAACAAAAACCACGTGTTTGAAGGTCATACAGGGACACCCAGATGCTTGTTATTGATTCGTTATACTCACGTGATGTCCCGGAAGTGACGCAAATGTCCTACTTTTGGATTCTAGAAATAGCAACTTCGGTTTGTTTTTGTTATTTGTGTTGTTCGGTTTAAAGAAATTTGCGAAAATGACCGAAAGACCGAAAAAAAAAGAAAGAATCAGTGATTGAAAAAGAATTAAATTACAACCAATTTTTACAAATGGAGGGCGTTAATGCCAACAATTGATCTATAAAACTAAAAAAAAAAGGCAAAAATCTTATAGAATATCCTAATTAACATAAAAAAACGAATACTAAAAAAATTAGCCAATAGCGCGCTAGAATTCAAAAATTCAAATCTAGCTTCCCGATTGGCTGTAGCATTCGTTATACTTTTTACCAATGAAAAAAAACGTTATAAAACACTGCATAATAAAGAAAATATTTATATATTAAACTATAAACGTGATTTATTATGTATATAAAGCTTAATTATTCTAAAAATATCGTTTTATGTTTGACATTTTCTCGTAAAGTAACCATTTAAAGATCAAATTGAAAACGTTCGAGTGCCATAATTTAATAATAGCTTTAATATGTGAAATTTTCATGAAGTTGACCGACTTCTTCAAACAGGAAAAATTTGACTATTCTCTTAATGGATGATTTTCTCTTGCAAAAGAATCTATAAAATTTGTTTATGGCTACTTACTATAATGGTTGCTTTGTTTTCCTAATGCTTGCACACACACACACAAACTATCTGATCAAGTGTGTTCTCTGCATGGGCCAATCTTTCTTCTCCTTGTGAAAAACTTGAAAATTTCTTCTATATATTTTAATAGCAGTTAAATAAAATTATACATTTTTCAATATATACATTCTCACTTTTTCTGGTCTTTTCTTAAATTCCTGAATATATTTTTTATCTTTATGAAAAAATATCTTTGGGAATTATGAATAATTTATCATTTTTTAAAATGTATCTTTTGCATAAATATTAATATTCGTTTTTCTTTCACTGCTTTTTTAATTATTAAAATTTCATTTGTATTTTTTCTTCCTCTCTTCTTCAATTTTTCTTTTTCTTTTCTTCTTCTTTTCCTTCTATTTTCGCGTATTATTCTCTAAATATTTTATATATTTTTAAAGATATAAGTTGATTCTTATCTTCTAAATAAATATATTTGATGATTTTTAAGCATTAAATTATAAAAAGTTTGCAATATGCTTCGCTGTCGAGAGACTCTTCAATAGAAGAGCAATCAGATTGTTATATTCTGAATTCGCTTGTAATTAAAAAAAGGAATGAATTTGTATATGTTTTTAATTATTTAAATACAATTTTCAAATATTTTTTATATATTTTGGCAAGCAATTTATGTTTTTTTTTTTTTTTTTTTTTTTTTAGNTGTTCTTTTTTTTTTTTTTTTATATATATATACCAATCCCAGAAAGATACAGTTTAAGATCACTCTAGAATGAGTCATTTTAAATATTCAGATTCTTATTTTGGTATAAAATTGAAGGGAAATTTAAGAGAATTTTACTGGAATAGAACGTTAAAAGATTTATGTATATAATTTTTTTTTAATTAAATTTTATTGGTTAAACAATCTTGCAACATGGATGGCATCTTAGCTGTTAAAGAAGTCTTCATAGAAGAGCAATCAGAAAGTGTATATTATAAAAGATAATTTTTTAAGGAAGAATAACATTTCCTTTTAAAAATAAAAAAACAATTTCTTACAATCAAACAACTAAAAGATTTTTTTTAAAAAATAAATTTTTCAAGATCCTTAGAAGATACTGAAAGGCACTCCAAAGATACGCTAAGTATCTTGAACAAAAATTATTGCTTTATTTTCCTCCTATAGATAACTTTAAGCGTTATTTCCTCTTCGGTAATCTTCATCATTTTAGAAGATTTTTTTTAAAAAAAAATTTATCCCGTTTCCTCTTCGAAAAATTTCGAAGAAGTCGAAAAGAAGGAAGGTGATATGTATTATTTATTAAAACAAGGACTATTACATAAACGGATTTATTGGGATAAATTTTGCCAGTTTGGACTTATTTATTGTAGGATTTACTTATCTGGGAAGCTTAAGAGATATTTCTTCTGTATTTTGTTATATATTTTTTTTAACTGCTTGTACCCGTTTGTGTGTGTTAAATTCGAAGCTTAAGAGACAGAAGTTAAAGTTTGTTGTGAGTATATTCGGTAAGGAGGGAGAGACATTGGATGGATTCCAGACCAAGAACAACTAATAGGTTGGAGAATCGGAATAAATTCACAGTCAGCTGCGATCGACAAATGACTAGTGAATTGAATGGAAGGAATCGTAGAAGAGGAAAAAATCTAGAATTCAGTTACAAATGAGGAAGTGCTAGAAATTAATGGCGATGTTTCTCCGTTGGTCGTTTTCTAATATTCTTTTATTCGTTCTGTAGATGACACCATCTGTTTGTTAAAGGGTTTCCACTAAATCGCTATCTCAGAATTAAATCCGCTCCACCCAACTAAGTCCATCAAGTATTCATCTGCAAAGTCTTCGACCTCTTCCACCGTGTCTCTGTTTCTTGACCGTTTTTTATTCTTTCTTCCCCTCTCCTGGGCGTATTTTCTGAAATATATTAAGCCATTTTACCTATTCGAGTCATCTGAAATAAAATTTAATAGGTCGATAAGGTTTTATAGCCATCTAAATTTGGAATATCTTCTATATATATTTTTTTCTTTTCTGTAAAAAATTTAAGAGAAATTTTAAGAAAGATAAATAAAGTTTACGTAAGTAAATTATTGCAGAAATATTATAAAAATTTAACTTATTAAAGGGAAATTCTAGAAAAATAATCAAAAATAGTATGGAAATATTTATTTAAAAAGACTAAATTTTTATGGAAAAATTTTAGAATAATAATACAAAAATCTGAGGAGAATTTTTAGGGAAATAAAAGGGAAAATAAGTATCTTAGGGAAAAAATTTTAGGGAAATAAAAGGAAAGTATCTTAGGGAATAATTTTTAGGGAAATAAAAGGGAAAGTAAGTGTCTTAGGGAAGAATTTTTAGGGAAATAAAAGGGAAAATAAGTATCTTAGGGAAAAATTTTTAGGGAAATAAAAGGGAAAGTAAGTATCTTAGGGAATAATTTTTAGGGAAATAAAAGGGAAAGTAAGTGTCTTAGGGAAGAATTTTTAGGGAAATAAAAGGGAAAATAAGTATCTTAGGGAAAAATTTTTAGGGAAATAAAAGGGAAAGTAAGTATCTTAGGGAATAATTTTTAGGGAAATAAAAGGGAAAGTAAGTGTCTTAGGGAAGAATTTTTAGGGAAATAAAAGGGAAAATAAGTATCTTAGGGAAAAATTTTTAGGGAAATAAAAGGGAAAGTAAGTATCTTAGGGAATAATTTTTAGGGAAATAAAAGGGAAAGTAAGTGTCTTAGGGAAGAATTTTTAGGGAAATAAAAGGGAAAGTAAGTATTTTAGGGAAGAATTTTTAGGGAAATAAAAGGGAAAGTAAGTATCTTAGGGAAGAATTTTTAGGGAAATAAAAGGGAAAGTAAGTATCTCAGGGAAGAATTTTTAGGAAATTACAGAACTAAATAGGTTTTATAAAATAATAAAAGAATGAAATAAATTAAGGATTATGTTTCCTAATATTTTTGTAGGTTTTCTCCTTAATTATAACTTTCTCTTTATCTTCATCCTTATATTATAAAGATGCTAAATATCAGAAAAATTAAATGTATTAAGAAGAAGTCCTACAGAAATATTCAGAGAAAGACGAAAATGTTATAAGTATATTAAGGAGAAAATTTTAGGAAAATATGAAAACTTAATAAGATAGAGTAAATTCAAAAGCATTTTTTTCTAATTTTTACCATAATTATATCTTATTGAAATTCTCCTAATACTTTTTTTCTAATTCTTCCTCTTAAAATAATGAACATTTTAATGACCGCAGCCATTAAATAATTATCCGAAAATGATAGATAATCCCAGATAAGTATCAAAACTTGTAAAAATAAAGATTTTAAGACATTTTAAAAAGTTCATCTCTAACTTATATTGACGTGAATTTATATATACAGTCCATAAGTGCGTGTGTGTATTTTCTTCATTTTTTTTGTCTCATTTAAGAGAGGATAACTTTAAACAATGACTTCATTGGCGCCATTGGGGCGGATGTTGGCAGTTTTTTGGAATAAAGTAAAACTCATTAGTCTAAAAACTTCTTCCGGTTGACGAACAAAAGGACCACACTAATGGATAACGCACTGTTCTTGGTAAATGTTTACACTAAATCAACACCCTCTTTTGATATTCTATTGAATGATGCCATTCGAGTTTCGACTCTTTCTTCTTTTCTTTCTTCTTCTGGAAAATTTCAGAATGAATTCTCTGAGATTCTATAAATTTTCAGCCTCGATTATCTCGACGATTGGCTTAACAAACCAAATTGGTAAATGAGGTGAAGACTATTACGAAAATCTTTTAATGTTCATCACTAATTCTTAAAGTCTCGATGGCAAAACTTGGTTTCATACATTTATTTCTATTGCTCTATTCTCCCTCCTTCCAAATTTCTCTACAAATCCTCATTTTCCCCTGTTTTCTACACTTAATATTTAAAAAAAATTCCCTAAATACTCGCATCAAATAAGTCGTTAAGTGAGAGTTTTCTCGGATCAAAATTTTAAAAATTAGAGTTTTAAGTAGATGATAACATTAAGAAAATACATTTTTTTAAAATATTCTACAATATTACAAGGATTTTTCCTTATTTAGAAATCTAGATTTTTCTATAATTACTATCTAAAATATATATTAAAAACGTCCCTGTTCCAGATATCTTTAATTAATTTATATCCCTACATGTATATAATGTCTGTAAAATATATCCTAAATTCCATGCAATTTCCCTATTTTATAATCAAACTTAATCGCAATTTAATAAAATTTACTATCTTAAAATTTTGGAAAGTTCCCGAATGCTCCTCAATTCTTCCCTAAATATTAAACACTGAATCCTTAATTATAAATTCACTTTAAACTTCCTTATAATTTCCACACTGTTTATTAAAAATACATTTCTTTCAGTATTTATGTCACGAAAATCCTTAAACTTAGGGAATAATTTTATCTTTTATCAACGTTCCGAATTACTCCATTCTTTGAATTTTTTATAATTTAATTGTAATTCGTCATAGATTCATCATTTTTATATGAATAAAATCATAGGAAAATGGTTAAAAAGTGTAAAGATCCGGCACTTGGCACCAAACATCAGATTATAAAAGTGACCTAGTTACAAATGGCGATCGCCCTAATTTAAAATATATATAACATCCTTAAACATCAATGTACAAAAAAGTATTTTTTTTTTCATTTTACCTATTCGAGTCATCTGAAATAAAATTTAATAGGTCGATAAGGTTTTATAGCCATCTAAATTTGGAATATCTTCTATATATATTTTTTTCTTTTCTGTAAAAAATTTAAGAGAAATTTTAAGAAAGATAAATAAAGTTTACGTAAGTAAATTATTGCAGAAATATTATAAAAATTTAACTTATTAAAGGGAAATTCTAGAAAAATAATCAAAAATAGTATGGAAATATTTATTTAAAAAGACTAAATTTTTATGGAAAAATTNTTTTATTTTAATTAATATTATTATAATTATATAAATACGCCAGTATCCGGATAAGAGAGATGCTACATGAAAAAAAAAAAAGATGCGGAAGAGCAGTATCATTTTTCTCGATCTCTATCGTCATTTTAGATATTCTAAAAAAAACCATTCTGGCAAGACAATCATCGATACGAAGCAATGAAGTGAGAAGAAGTTAGATTCGATGGTCAAAAACTAATCTTCCAAAACGCGACTCGTCTCTTATCATCCTTCCTCTATCTTATCCTATTGAGAAAAGAATCAATTTTTTTTTAAAGGGCATTATCGAAACAACTTTAACTTTTCCTTCTTCCGAATTAAATTCACAACTATTAGCTTTCTATCCATGATTATAAACTACCAGCTATCTTAAGAATTAGCCAGAGGACAATAGAGATTGGCATCCCAATAATTTTCAATCTGGATGATGGAATTTTATCGATGATTATTAACTGTTGATTAGAGGAATAGTTGAGATAAATCACGAGTTTTTAATTACGTTTGAGCGTGGATAATTCAATTAAATCTCAGTTTTTTTTTCCGGACCAGAACATCATTAAGCGAAGAGAATGGAGAAAATGAACGATAATGATGATTAAACTGTCTCAAATCAGTTGGAGTTAAATGAGGCAATCGGGTTCGATTCGAGTTTGTCTGGAAGCTTCAAACACTTAATAAGGTAATTAAAAATATTATTTAATTTAGTAGGAGAAACAGACCTTCATAAATTTCGGACTAAACAAGTCAGAGTCGACAATTAAAGGTACTCGTGACAATGTCCACTCATCCATTTGGCGATTAATGGGTTATAATTGAAGTGTTACCTGGTGTGAATCCCTCTCTCTTACATCGCACCTCCGCTTCTGGGGGTGACTTAAACGCATCTGGGAGAGTTTATTGGATAAAGAGCGTCGTCATGGTAACCGTCTTGCGGTTTTGGCGTCATTATCGACTCAGATTAGAAAAGCGATTAACAGATTGACAAAATTAGATTTGTTTCCTTTAGTTAGAAGACGGACAGAAATACCACAAATGGCTACACTTTACACTCTAATACAATCCAAAATCGTTGTGTTGGAAGATAATTTGTTTGCCAAACTTTGACTAAGTACTATAAAATTTAATTGCTCGTTATGTTTATAGTAAATTTGGCAACAATAGCACACGTGTGCCATTCCCCCATCTTTTTTAAAGGAAAAATTCGATAGATTTATCCTCTCCTAGATGAAGGTTTGATGATAAAATTGATGCAGAAACGAATCAGATTTTCCAATTTAAATCGTTTGTGAATAGAGATGATGCGGAGCTGATTAAGGAATTTGCAATTTAAATTGTGTTTTCCACAATTAAACTAAATGTGATAGTTCATAATTCGAAATTTATTGTTAACTGTGGGGAATTTAATGTAAGGTGTTTGAATATAAATTCTCTAAATGCTCTAATTTAGTATACGATATTTAGGAAAGCGTAGAGTATTTAGAAAGAATAGAAAGGCTTTAAAATATAAGATATTTAGAGAATTTATGGAGAAGTTTTAATATAGAGTTAGGGATATGTAAGCAATTCAAATGTAGAAAATTTAAGAAAACTTCAATTGAAAATATGGAAGAAAATACAGAAAACTGTTGTGAATATTAATGCAGGGAATATAGTAGAATTAGGGAAATTTAAGCATTTAGGGTAAATATACAAGTGAATTATATTCATTCATGGAAAATTGATAAATTTATTGAATTTTAGCAAAGGATTATTATGTATTTAAATATTGGAAATTATTGTAAATTTGAATTAATAATTATATTATACTTTATGTAATAATTTTAAGTTTATAGAAAAGGAAATTAGTAATATAAATTTAGGAAAAATTAATATTAATAATTTAAAAGTGAATGTTAAAAAAGTACAGTACAAAGGGCTGAATGTTAGAAAAAGTTGAGTTAAAGAATTTAAAGGATATGAAATAAGAAATATATTTTAGGAAAATTTGAATTTTTAATTAAAAGATAATAGGAAAATTGACGTTTTATTGTTAAGATGAATTAAGAATTATAAAATAAGTAGATTTTTAATAATTACTGAAATTTAATCTATATTTTTTTTATAATAAAATATCTCTTCATTCTCTTCCACGTTCTCCTCTCTCGCTCTTCCTCTTTCTCTGTTTTCTTTTGCTTTTTCTCTTCATTATTATCCTCTTTCTCATTCTTTCTCTCTCTTTCTCTTTCTTTCTTGTTCTGTCAATCCTCTTTTCTCTTTGCTTCTTATTCTCTTATGCTGTTGCTCTTCCTCCTTCCTCTCTTAATCATTTTTCTCTCCTGTTCTTTCTCTTCTTTCTTCTGCACTTTTTCCTTCTCTTCCTAAAAAATACAAACATCAATTTACATTAGGCCTATAACAACATAATATGTCATATAAAGAAGAAATAAAAATCGATTTATAGAGAATTTATCACGTTTTGGGGCAAGATGACGAATGATTCTCCCATCGACGAAATGACTCAAGTAAAAAGATACAACTTCCACGATAATTTTTTAAAATTATTTATTAAATTAATAAATTTACAACAATTTTGTAATTCTTTATACTAAAATCTTATAAATAAATTACCATTTTTTCAAAATTTAATGTTTTTCATGTAATAAAATAAGGAGAGAGGCATTAATTTATAATCAAAGGCATTATAACTTATACTCGTTTAAACACTTTCTTAATTTACTATCTTAAATGCCTGTAAATTCAGTCTATTCTTCATTTTTCAATTTAAAAATTAAAAATAATTATAAAAAATTAATTTTTCTCTTTATGTTTAGAATCTTTTAAATAAATAGTTTCGATTTTTCTCTTCCTCGATCATAAATGTTTAAAAAATAAACAGTTTTATATTATTTATAGCATAATTTTGTTACTACTCAAAATAATGAAATAATTTAATATCGAAAACTGAAATAACCTGTTGATAAAAATATTATTTTAATTCTTACTTCATTTCTTTCTCTCATTATCCTCTTCGTCCCTTTTTTCCTCTTTTCCTTATCTCATTATCCTTCCTCCTTTATCTTTTTTATCCTCATTTCCTCCATCTTTCCCCCAGTTTTCCCTCAGCATCATTCCTCCTCATCTTTTCTTCCTGTTTCTCTGCAGCATCATTCTTCTTCATACTCTTCCTCGTCTTTTCTTATCGTTCTTTATCCTTTTCTATCTTTTTAATACTGTTCTTCCTTTTCCATGCTATCCTATTCTTATTTATCACTCTTAATCCTCCTCTCTCCCCGTATCATCCTACTATATTTTTTTAACATTACTCCTTCTCGTCCTCTTCATCATTCTACTATTCTATTCTTCCTTTCTTCCTTCTGTTTTTCTCTTCTTCCTCCTTCTCTCCTCTACTTTTAAAAACACGAACAGCAAATATTTTTGTCAAGTGCCATTTTCGACAGATAAACGAGAAAAATTCGTTTCAAGTCGAAATTTTTTTTATGTGTTTCTAGTTGTTGGCCATTGTAATAAAGAAAGCAGAAGTCACGACGCGCTGTCCCTTTTATTTATGGAGGAAGAGAAAAATAAATCCGAGTCGATCGTCGCTTGATATGACAACTCCCAAGGGTGGTAAACACGTGACTGTCACACAATGCCAATTTTCTAGTCGTAGACACTGTACCTCGTAAAATGTTAAGTAAATTGAGTGTCGAACCAGTAAGTTTTTTCACTCTTCTCTTGTTTTTTCAGATTTTTTTTATGGCATCTCGTAAATTTCGAGGTGATGCTTTCATCAAGAAAATAGGCGGAAGTGTCTTCCTATCATTAGATATAAATAAGGTGTCTTGTTCCCTGTTTTCTTCCAACTATTTGCCTTATTATTATTATTTTTTATCTACAGCTTAAGTTGTGGATTATTTTATTACGAATTTTTCTAACCTCATCCCGAATTAAATCCTTGAAAATTGCATTATTTTTTCAAGGATTTAATCTAGGATGCGGAGGATTCGATCCGTAAAGTGATACGTTTCCATTTCTCCTAATTTTCAGAAATATTTATTTCTACTTTATCTGAGACTATTTTCCACTTGTAAAGTATAGTTTATTGTGTTTTTAACTGTAGTAAACTGTGTTTAGGAGATGGAGAGAACGAGTTTTTAATTAAAGTGGAATATAAAATTTAATTTAATGCAAATGAACTCGATTGTTTTTGCGTGAAGCATTTAAAGTTTCTTAAGTTGTATTTTTGTTATTTGATTTAGGTGAGAGATTTTTTTAATTTTCATTTGGAAGTTGAAATGTTTGCTTTCTCTTGCTAGCTTCTATATTATTGTTTAACTTCTGTAAATCATTTTCGTCTTAGAATATTTTTAAAAGCGCTGTTTATATTTCCCAATATCTGTGCTCGTCTTTCAATGTTCTTGATTATCTTTTAAAGAAAGTATTGTGTATTTTATATAATTATAATTGAAAGCCTTCAAAAATATAATTTGAAAATTAGTGCTTATTTTCCTATAATTACTTATAATTTGCTTTAAAATTCTTTATTTTCTCGATATTATGGATTATTCTCTTAAAATCATTAGAAAATTTCTAGAATGCCTTCTCATATTCCAAAAATTATTGATTATTTTCTTAGAATCGCTGGTTATCTTCCAGAAATAATTGTTTATCTTTCTGTTACTCTATTTTATTATCCTGCTTCCCCTTCCTCTTTCCTTATCACTTCTCATCCTCCTCTTCCTTCTTCATCTTTCTCATCACTTTTCCTCTTCCTCTCTCCTCATTACATCTCACCTTTTCCTCTTTTTTTTAGCATCTACTTTTAATACTTTTCACATCCTTTCTTATCCTTATTTCTCATCAGCACTTTTTCATTTTTTTCATGTCCTCAAACATCCCCATCTTCTCTTCCTACATTTTTAGTATCATCTTTTTCATTCTCTTATTCGTTCAATTATCAACACTCTTCATCTTCCTTCTTCTGCTCATTCTCTTTACTAAAGTAGAATCGCTGTTCTGCTTCCCAAATTCATTGATTTTAAGAAAAATTTTTTGAAAATATTTTTAAAATTAAAGAATTTTAGTGGTCTATTGAATAAAAAGTCTTTATATTTATTTTAAAAATTTAATTTAGGGTCTTTTAAGTTCGGTATTTTAGTTTACATCTGTGATTTATAATAGATTCTATCATAAATGAAGCAAATATTTCCATAAATAATAAAATTTTTTGAGTTTATTACTAATCTTCTAGCAATTTCAATGATTTTTCTAAAGCAGGTAACATCAATTTTAATCAAAAAATCAATGTTTAATGATGCTAACTCCTGTCATTGAAAACACTTCTACGACAAAAGCGACGTCAAGAACCGCTTCGTTAAAAATAATTTCTTAATTAATAATTAATTAACGTGATTATATTCTCAGAAGACAAACGTCACATATAAAAAAAAAGAATTCTGCTCTTCGTCTTCCCTTCTACATCAAAATCCAGTTAGAATGGATGGTGATGCAGAGGAGCAAACGTGACAGAATAAGAAAATGTATAAAACATAGAATGATCCTTAGAAAAAGTTATATTACAAATAAATACGTGTTTAATTATCAGGAGAAACGTGAAAATTAATTTGCATCTAGACAAATAAGTTCCGTTCTGTGTCGTCAAGCGTGAATCGAAGTGCGTGACTCTCATCCTGGATAACAGAGATGAGGAAGATTTCTCAACATCCGGATTAAACGTCTAGAAATTGATGATCTTTGATAATTTCTCAACATAAAGATGCACTTTTTCTTTAACTTTTCTAGCATCTTTATTATTATTATTATTATTATATTTTTAAGAAATAAAAGTTTACAAATCAATTTTCGTGATTCCAGTTAATGAATTCTAACATTTTAAATCTTTCATCTTTCGTTTAAATTGAAATTTTTGATTTTATTTCTTCAATTTCTTTAATAGAAATTACCGTTTTTGACTTTTTTCTTCCCATCCATTTGTCATTTTTTTAGAATTCTCGTTTGGAAGTTGTCATTCTAGTCAAATGTTCGATGCTGCTTTTTGAGGATAGAAAACCAAAATGACAATTTTTTTATCTAAAAAATTGCTTTGTCTATAAAATTGTAAAGCTTTAAATTGATTTATATCTTGTTAAAACTTTTTTATGAAAGAATTTAAATAAAAAAAAATTTCTTAAACATTTGTTACTGGATGCTATCATTGATAACTTATGAAAGATGCTGCGAAAGTATCATTTATAAATGGAAGAAATTTTAAATATGAGGCTATAAAAATATAAATTTTAAAATAAAAAAAAATATATCAGATATTAAATTTTATAACTTGATTATATAAACTGTTTACTGTTAACGATTCATTCAAAACTTTAAATTTAACCTCAATTCTTCATTAAATTTACACGTTTACTATAATGTGAAAGCGTATAGAATTAGAAAATTTTGATTAAAATTCGTATTTAAAGTTTAAAATAACAGTAAAATAACCACAAATCTATCGAATAAAGGAAATTTGTTCCATTAAACTTCACAATCCATTTCCTGGATTTGAGAGGATGCTGATAAAGAAGAGCATCTTGCTCTTCCTTTTCTTTTTTTAAAAAGATGTAGGATCAAATAACATTACATTTAGTTTTCTTTGAAGGAGGATGAAAAAAATCCTGCTGAGATTTTTTTAAATTCAAATTAAAAAGAAATTACATTACCAATCAGTTAATTAAAACGTCTCAAAAATGATTTTCTCCAATGGATTTCTCCAACTTTAGAATATTTAAAAATTCGAATTTGATGGAGGGCATAAAAATTTCTTTGTTCTGGACAATTCCCAAGAGTTTTACCTTGAAGTTTTGAAAATTTATTTGGAGAAAATGACGTCAAGGACATACATCTACTTCCGTTTTTGACCTCTTAAAAATTTTCTATCGATAAAAATGCTGTTTAAAACGGAACCAGGCAAAGAGGAATTGCAAGTTCTTTGCTGAACTTGCAACAATTTTCAAAGGATTTCAAAGGATTTATTTCATTTTTAGTGTGTAAAGCATTGAGAGAAATGCTTATGCTATCATTTTATCCTCTTGTTTTGTTTGTTCATCTCTAAAATTCACAGATTCAATCAGCATCCGGATGCTGGAAATTGGGTCTCTGCATCATTTCACTTGATTCTTCTCTCTTTATGAATTTGGAAAATTTTAACTTTATGAATTTTCACTGTATAATTGTTATATTTAGTCTAAAATTTTAATTATTTTTTCTCTTTATTTAGCTCAACTTTCCTTTCTTAGACATAGTTAAGAGTTATCAAATCTAAATAATGCATATACAGATGAAGGGAAAATAAAGAGAATTTATCATTATTTTAAAAGTATTTTCTAGATTTTTCTCATGAATATTACTTTCTTTAAAGTGTAAACTTTAGTTTATTTTCATTACTTTCGATAATTAAGTCTACGAAGCTTCTAAATTAATTCAATTCCCCTTTAATTCTGAAGTTGATTTCGAATAACTTTCAGTACAAGAAGTTGATTTTTAGTTAATTAAATCCATTTATACTAAATTCTTTTGATTTTATTTGATAAATTTACTTATTATTTCCCTTTTTCATTCAATTTTTCTGATATAAAGAGTTATTTCTTCATATTTTTAAGAAAATTTAAATCAAATTATACAAGTTTCTACGAAAACGAGTACATTTCTAGAAAGTTTACACAATAATATGATGTCTTATTACTATTTTCTCTAAAATAATAATTCTAGAATAGAAAATTTAAACAATAATTCTACAATTCCTGAATTTTTCAGAAAAAATCCTCAATTAAATTAAAGAAATTTAACTTAAGAAGTGTTCGTTTGATCAGAAAATTCATTAAAAAAACAGCTTTTTGAGGTATCTTATAAGGAATTTTCTTAAGATTCTTTTTTCAATGATAAAAATATCAAAAATTCTCCTTTTAGGAAGAGTTTTTGAGGTCCACACCACGGAAAAACATTAATTTTTTTTCAGATTTATGCCTCATCAATACGTTTTTATGGTGTATAACTTGCAAAATGAGTGTCAAAACTTATAAAAACTACACGTTTCGAGGTTCAAATCGTAGAGATGAGAATATTTTTGAGAATTAAACTTCAAAAAGGATAATTTGGAGTCTCCCATGCAAGGAAAAATGATATTTTTTTTTGAATTTATACTTTAAAAAATAAGTTTGAGCTTCATATTCTATCGTGTAAAATTCATAATTTTTTTCCAGGAATCAATACACAGATTGGTTTTAAATTACACATAAAATTAAAAATAATAGAAGAAAAGACGATAAAAGAGAAAACTTTGTACCATTAGGATAATAAAAAGTAAATTTTTCATTTGGAAAACGGAGCAAAATTTAATTTTCAAAAGGAAAAATCAATGAAGAATCCGCATCACTTATCTCTAATTTAAATATTTTGATTTTTGAATGCGAGAGGAATTAATTCACAATTATAGAAATGTTAGTAAAAAAAAAGAAAGGTTATCCTATATAAAATCGCCATAAAAAAGCAGAAAAAGCAAAATGTTTTATTGAAAATGTTTACAGAGAGCTCAACAGATGCATCATCTGAAGAGAAAAACTCGTTCCAACTCGACTTGTTATAGGATAATAAAACGAACGTAAAATAAATTGAAATCGAAACAAGAAGCAGAAAAATATTTCGAATTTTTCTTCTTCTTCCTTTTCTTTAATAAATTTTATCATTTATTTAAAAAATTAAACAGTTTCTGCACGTCAAATTAGTTAAGAATGCTTAATTAAGTAAGAAAATATACATTTTTACGTGTTAGATGTAATTATTTTAACGTTTTCGGTTGTTTTATACATTACAAACTTGTAGAAAGAGAAATTTTTATATAAATTCGACTGGTACTTTTTATCTAGATGATCCATTAACGAGATATATAAACTGCTACATAGAAAAATCTTTGAATAACAAGACAGTTTGGCACTCCAAATATGTTGGGAGGAGCGATATTCTGTACGAATTCCTTAATTATTTACTTAATTTTAGATGTTTTTCTATCTAAAAATAACATTTTTCTACTATAAAAATTTATAGCTAGTGATTAAAACGTGTCCCAAAATGTCTCATCCCGTGTAGAGTTTAATCAACTTTAAGATGCTGATAATTATTTAAATTGATAAAATATATATTTCTACTCATTTATTTATAAAATTGTATACTCGATATCAGTCTAAATAGCTTAAAAATTACTGAATTAACCTGAGAATCTTAGGGCTTTTTTTTCTGCAGTGGAGGTGGGAGCTTGATATAATTGTCGACGTTGTCTGAGATGCTGCAGAGAGGATATAAGAGAAGGTAAATGACGTGCCAGGAAACGATGGGGTGTTGACGGTTGGCAAATCTCGGTCACATGTTGGTGACAAGATTTAAACATCGCCAAACCACTTAAGCTAAAGCTAAAGGCATGGAAACGTTGCTAAAGCTGCAGCAGAATTTTTGGAACATTTCCAAAGTATAGCATTTGGAAGCCGAGAAAGCGGTGAAGAAGACGTGATAGGAACAACATAGAAACGTTTTGAGTATGAGAGAATGATCCCAGATTAAAAATATCCTCCACTCCATCTCTCTACACTTCTACAGAATTGTTAAATCAAGATGTTGATATCTGTTACTTCGAACCCATTTGCATTTACAATATAATAAAATAATACTTAAATTATACGATGAAAAATAAATAAGGCTGTCAATGGCAGATTTTTATCGAATTTTTTATTTTATTTTATTTTTTTTTTCCTTGTATTTATATATAAAAGATGCTCCGGGAAAAATATTTTATTTGACATTTTTTTTAATAGAATAAGCGAGAATAAAATGAGCCTGACAAATATATAAATGGAATTTTCAACGATTTAAGTTGGAAAAAGTTCTCTTTTTTAACTTTTAAATAATAAAAGAAGTAACATTGTGTTTAATGCTTTTCCCACTTTAACAATTGCTGAAAGGATAAGAAAGAGGAAGATGCTTAAAAAAGAAAACAATTAAAAAATATCTTAATAACACGTGCACGTCTCGAGAGAAGAATTTATTAATTTTGCAACGATTTAAGTATTAATTTTAACAATTTACTTAAAAATATCAACGTTTAAATGAGTCATTTCACGAAAAAAAAGCCGTTCTCATTCCGACTGAATTTTTTAATGATAATTTTGATTTATTTAAATGTTTCCTATTATATATATATATAAAACATTCAATTTCGGAGCTTCTTATCTACAATAATTCGAGAAAAATATAAAAATAATTAAAATAAATGTAACGAAATGCAAATTTAAAATCCCAGTAAGAGAAGAGTGCCAATTGAATTTTGTATCTAGACAATTTTTTTTATGTGTTAATAAATCAGTTTAATTGCCGTTATAACAAGTCAAGGATATTAAAAAAATACGCAAAATACCATAAAGAATTGGTAGGAAACAAAAAAAAAATAATAATAATCCAAGTAAAATATTTAGCGTTATGGAAATGCTGTAATTGCGAGTTGGCGACAACAAGCTTGACAGAAAAGGTTTTTGTGTCTTCAGAATCTTTCTCCATTTTCACTCCGGTGGGCAAATTGCCAACTAGGATATAAGAACAACGAATAGAAGAGGGGGAGAACTTCCTTTAGCACAACCTTCCTTTCATTTATAATAGCACGACAATCATATTTTATCGAAGCAAAGAGATCTACATATCGATCTCTAGAAAAATAACTCCATCTCTGATCTTCTTTCACTTGTTAAATCTAAGTGTAGATGTTAAAGTCCTAACTGAAGGTCGTTGAAGCTATTTCTTACACTTTAACTGGTCAATCTGGATCTTTACAGTAGATAGATCTTACTTTACGTTTTTGCAAAAGAAATAGATTATGTTTCTCAATATCCATCGATACTTGGGATGAAGATTTATTCCAAAAAACAAAGAAAATCTTCCTTTAAATAGATTTTACTCTATGCAGACTCACACACAATACGATTCATACTTGATAATTAAAGAGTTGAGCGTGTTTTAGATTAAAATTTTGTTAATATAATAAGAAAACGGATGCAAAATTATATATAAATAGTTAAAATTTACGATTTTTTATTGAGTAAAACGTTACTTATACTATAAATTTTAATGTGATTTTATATAAAATGTAAAAAAAAAACAATTTTGTTTTGAATTTTTAAATTAAATATGTCGCTTTCATTTCTGTTTATTTCCTTTTAAAAATAAAAAAAACAATTTCTTACAATCAAACAACTAAAAGATTTTTTTTAAAAAATAAATTTTTCAAGATCCTTAGAAGATACTGAAAGGCACTCCAAAGATACGCTAAGTATCTTGAACAAAAATTATTGCTTTATTTTCCTNTCGAAATTTTAATTTATAATTCAACTATATATTTCTGTCACGTTAATCACATTACTATCATCTGATGTAGAAACTGATACCCTTTATCATAGGATAGCTTAAAGGATCTTAAATAAAATTAAATTAAATAAGACTAGACTTAGATCTGTTGTGAGAAGGCATTCAAATAATAATCCATACGAAGACGTGTGGGCCTTAGAGGAGATTCGTAATAAAAGGCCTTAATCTACAGATTGTTTAAATGATTAACTGTGACTTTAAATGAGTTATATCAGGATGCTAAGACACTTTATGGAGAAATCTTTATTCCAATTAAATATGAATGAAAACTTTCAATAGATAGGCCTATATAAAGGAAATTTTAAAATATTTGACAATAAAATTGTTAAAAACTCGAATATTTTGTTATTTTTATAGATTATTTGTTAAAAATTTCGTTCTATAATTTAACTATTTTACTATATTCAATTGATTTTTTAACCATAGTTAAGGGTACAAAGATAGTTAAAGATGTTCTGCATATGTTCATCTGACTACTCAAATATAATTATAGTCTCTAACTAGCTACAGATATTCAATTATGTTTACATAGTTGTAGCTATTTATATACCTACACGTAGCTATCTAACCATAGCTTATTGCATAAATATAACTCGGTTAGATGTAGATATTCAATTAATGCTTACACATTCAACTATGGATGGAGACAGCGTATTATAAATATTGTTTAATATCTAAGTTGAATATATTAAAGTAAACATAGAAAAATAAATTTAAAAAAACACACACACAATTTAACAGCTTTTCTTACTTTAAAATGCATCAAGTGATGCGATATTTGTTTCCATTTTACAGCTTTAATTTTAGCATCTCCATCAATTTATTCAGCGAGAAGTAATATATTACGAGATCTTCCACCATAAATTTTGATGAGCTTAAACCTCATAATGATTAATAGCAATTGATTCAGATCATTTAATCCACATAAATTCCAAGAGAGCATTTTACTAGGAAAACACAAGACAAGAGAGAGTAATGAGATAGAAAATCTGCTTTCAATTTTTAAGGAATTAAATTTAATAATTTGAAAATATCCAAAAATCTTCTTCATTTTCGTTGGAGACAAAAGTTCGAGTATTAAAAAAAAGAAGGGAAAAGTGTCGAATTTGATTTTCGTAGACGAGAAAAAACAATTAGATTTGATTTAATAAGACAAATGTCATCTGTCATAAACATATTTTAAATAGTAAGAAAAATTGAACATTATTTCTCAATACTTTAAATTGACTTTGTAAAAATTAATTTCAATTTTTTTTTTATATAGTAGATTGAATTTTAATTATCTAACTCCAAACCGAAATTGTTGATGAAAAACTAACTAATGACATAAAATATGGGTAGAGAGATGTATAAAATACTTTGTAAAAGAGTAATAGCATGAATATAAAGAAATTTATCCTTTATAATGATTTCTATCTATAAAGCTCTATATTATAATAGATATATTTATATATAGTTTAAAGAAAATTGGTTAAGTATCCGTAGAACTGTAGATATTTTCATTCCTGTGGTTTGCTCATCCTTTGCAGATATATACGAATTGTAATGCTTTTCTACGAGATTTAGGGGAATATTTATCAGTTAAAAAGTTTAAAATTTGTATCACTACTTCTCGTTTATATTAAAAAACAGTAGGATAGAATAAGCAGTGGACCGAATAGAACACCATAGGGAACATAAATATAGAAGGGATCTCGTCCGAAATTGGTTGTACATCTAAACCATTTGAAAGTCAATAAGCTAGAAGATGTTTGCGTATTCCGCGTATGTTCTATCATTTGTCATCCCTTCTATCATTTCTTTATTCCATATTAAATATAAAGAGCCATATTTCACTTTAGCAATAAATATAACCATTGTAATAGAATAGAAAAGATCAAAGTTTTAATAAGTTGCTGCAGCATTCGTAAGTAGAATTTTGCCTTTTTTTAGTGGAAAAAACAAAAAAATGTTGGGAATATTTTGATAAATTTCATTTAAACATTTTGCTGACTTTGCTACAGTTAAATTTATACTGAACAACGTTACTTCAGCTATAGGAAGACCAAGAGCAAGAACTTGATGCTTAGTAATAAAGACAAACGGATGGTTAAATTGTCTCTTACATTTATAAAATTAAAATAATTAAAGTTTACTAACGCTTTTTTTACTGATTTTACATTGTTTAAACGTTGATCTTTTACTACTTCTCTTCTAAAAATTTTCAGCTTATAAATCGTTCAATAAATAAATTTCAAATGCAACTACAACGAAACGTTTTCTTGTTTTTAGAAAAATGATAAAATTTATAATTAATTAACTGTTAAAAAATTCATTTTAAAGAGTTTATCATACAATAATTACAAAGTTTACAACAAAATTAATTATATCGACGAGCTAGCATCTTAATGGACTCTTTTCTAATTTTATTAATGGAATAGTTATTTATAATTCCATGGGAAATTTAATAAATGCTGCTTTACAGTGAGCAATACTCGTACTTAACTAAAAAAAGTATCACTTCATTATATCATCAAAGAAAAATTCCAGCTTCTCCATATAATTACTGTGCCTTGTAATGTACAATCAATGTTATTTTTATCGTATCGAAGTGACTTCTTTTCGACTTTATGGCATCTAATAACACTAGTAATTATGTATTTTGTTAAAAATTCGAAATTTTAATTTATAATTCAACTATATATTTCTGTCACGTTAATCACATTACTATCATCTGATGTAGAAACTGATACCCTTTATCATAGGATAGCTTAAAGGATCTTAAATAAAATTAAATTAAATAAGACTAGACTTAGATCTGTTGTGAGAAGGCATTCAAATAATAATCCATACGAAGACGTGTGGGCCTTAGAGGAGATTCGTAATAAAAGGCCTTAATCTACAGATTGTTTAAATGATTAACTGTGACTTTAAATGAGTTATATCAGGATGCTAAGACACTTTATGGAGAAATCTTTATTCCAATGTACAAAATAAATAAATATTTTAAATTGTTAAAATCTTAATAGAAAAATATATAAGAATTTAACAGAAAATTGTTCGAGTAATCTCGAAAAGTTTTGCTATTTTCTTGACTTTGGAAGCTATTCAATAAAGAAAACTATAAAAGTACTGAATGGGGATTTGCAACATACAAGGATCTTCTCCTCTCCATGAGGCTATTAACCAAACTAAAATCGATAAAATAAAAATTTTAAGAATTATATATTTATATTTTAAATGTACTAAGTGAGAAAAATTAGTCTTTATTTTAGATATGTTCTTAATTCGAATGGATAAAGATGCTCGACTGATGCGGATCATTTGCATCATCCACTTTCATCTTGGATTTAAACCTTTAAACTTCTTTAAAGTCTATAAAATTATAAAGAAGATAAAACCGTTTTTATTTAATTTATACAAATATTATAGAAATAATAAAAATATTTATTATAATTAATGGTAATATTCTGCTTATCTTGACTCTGTATATCGAATTATCATTCGAAGAATCAAGCAAATTCATAAACATGAACGAGATAAAGTTTGCTATCTGAGTCCTTTACGTGAATATGAAGTAGTAACTGTATATAATTCTAGTTTATCTAAGTAAATTCAGCTTCTAGAATCATATATTTAGATTTTTTGAATAATAAATCTGGAATTATCTTTAATAATTTCTGTATAAACGATTATATCAATAGCTATCATTCTCCATATATTAAGCCGGTGATTCTGTGAGATAATCGAGGAGCCTGAGTTTAAATTTGGAAATCAGCATCTTCTCTTTATTAATTTCAGCTGGATAGTTCGCGACCTACCAGTTGCGAATAGTTTCAAACGTATCGTTAATATAAAAACTTCAATATAATTTAGCATCTACTGTATATAAATAACACAAGCTTCGATTCTCCTGAGAGAAAGGAAGCTCTTCGTCCACAGCATCCTTTGTCTCACAGAGATGTCAACAATTCTGATAAGCAGCATTTATAAATCTCTAATGCACAAGAAGTGATTCTAAGATGATATTCACAAGAATATGTTGATTATGAGCCTATAAATGGGCTCCACATCCTACAAATCACACTTTCTTCTGACGGATTCGGTTACCTTTAAAGCCCTACCATACATAATTGCCACTGGCAACAGCTTATTTATGTCTTTTAATTCGTTTTTTGGACCTTCTCTACAAGATCTGGCTCGTCTTTTCACGCTCCGGAGCAACGACAAGCCCGAAACACACAGCTAGAAAGAGCAATTTCCGACATATTTTACTCCTTTGCCTCGACGTTTCTCTCTAATGGCACACCCACAAACTTTTATTACAACTATAAAATGGCGCAACGTTATTGTTTCCTACCAATAACGTTCAAAAATGAACTCTCCCTTGTTGTAGAGAAACAGAAACTCGTTACCTTTCCACCCCTGTAGACCTTCCTTTAATAACAATTCTTAAATATATCCTCTCCTAACGCTTGAATAAAAGAAGCGTAAATTATTAGTATCAAAACTTTCTTTATTCGCGAATTACAAACAGACAGACTTTCTTCCTGCACGAAAAATTCCTGATAAACGTAGCAACAATGTCAGAATGGAAAAAAGATAAGAAGGAGCATCGCTCCAATGGATGCAGATTATTGATAAAAGTTACATTTCTAGAGAAATTTTAATTAAAATTTGTGATATTGAAGTGTAATTTCTTTACAGATTCCTAGATAATTTATATAAATTTAAAATTTTTAAATTTTTTACAACTTTAAAACTGTAAGATTAAGAGAAACATCATGCAATCTCTTATAATCCTCCTTATATATGTATATGTTGTGTATATGTAAAAAAGCAGCATCCAGATTGAATTTCAATCATCTCCAGTTTGTTTATTTATAAAAATAACAATTTTATCTTTGAAATATTGGAAAGAGAAAGTAAATTACCTTTCTTTTTAGTTATTTTACTTAAAAATTACCAATTTCTTTCAATCTTCCTCATCATTTTAATGGTGAATATTTAAAGTTTCCCTTAAGAATAGCTTCAAATTCTGTAAAGTAGTATACAGATTAAGAGAAAAATAACTCTTTCAATCACGAAATTGAAGAGAAAAATTTGCTATTCTAATTTTTTTCCCTGTAAATCAAGACGTTTTAATTGAAAAAACTTTAACTACTTAATCGAAGATTGAAGATTTATCGATCAAAAGTCTCTGTAATGAACAGTAAATTCTATCTACAATATATGAGAAATCTTGTGATTAGATTGATAAATTTTTAAGTTCTGTATACTTAAAACCTTATAAATTAAATGAAAATAAGAGTTGGATAAGTAAGATTAAACATTTTGAGATCATTGATGACAAAGATAAGAAAGATGCCTAAAAAAGTGTTGTATGAGAAAAGATGTGGTCCATAATTTTGACAAATAATATATATAGATAATAAAGTACAATGCAGATAAAAACTTGAAGATTTAAATATATAAAAACATTAAAAATTTCTTGGAAAATTAGCGCATTCTCTAACTATCATGAAAAATTGGGATAACGAGATAAGTTTAAAATGTTGATATGAGAACTGCTTTAATGTTCTAATCTAAGATGCAAATTGATTATAATCTATAGTTAATATTTAGAGAAAAACAGAAATAAATTAGAATATTAAGGATGAAACTCTCCATCTTCTCCATATAATCATCTTCAATCCAATTCCAATTGAAGCTGATCGTATGGAGAAGATGAAAAGATAAAGTGATGCAACTTTATCAGCAAAACGAATTAAAGAAAAATAAGATGAAGACGTTCTTAAAATTTGAATTAAAAGTTCTAATTTGTAGCAAACTAGAAACAAAATTTTAAAATGTGTATTAAAGAATTCGGTATCATCTCAAAGATAGTAACAAGAAGGAAACATCGTAAAGCCATAAACAAAGAGAATCCCGTAAATCCGATAATTAAGTTATCACGTCTTTAATAAATCCTCTCTTACTTATCCTCTAATGTAAACAAAATCGATGTAAAATTTTATAAAAGTCGAGTTGTAAATTTAAGAAAAATTCTAAAAGTAAATATCACAAGATCTTACTCTCACGAATTCTTCATAGGAGAGGTAGGATCCAGTTTCCTCCTCTGTTTATACATTATTTATAACGTGCGTGGATTTTTACCACTGTAGATATTGAATGAATCTTCTCCATTTGGTATCAATAATCGTCGTAAATCTTCTCCTTCCGATCCTTACAAATTGGTTCAAAATTTCCTCATCGAATCCTTTAGGTTAAGATGCTAATTCTAATAATCTCTCTCGTAAGAGTGGGATGTTTTGCATTCAAATGCTTATTTCTCCATCACTTTACTCGCTTCTTCCTTTTAATTACTTCATTTTATCCTGTACTTGACCCGACCCTTCTTAAATTATTCTTTTCTCTTTGTATATAAGTAGAAGATGACCCCATTTCCACTCCGGACTATAAATTCTGCACTTAGTTTAACTGGTAAATAATCCTTTCCTTGCTTTTCTTCCGAATTAAATCTCGACCACAACAATTAAGATATGAAATTTGGACGTTTTTAATTTAAAAAACTTGATACTACAGCTTAATTATTACATATTTTGAATGTGATTTTCTTATATATTTACATAATTTAATCCAAATTTAACAATTTAGATAACAACTTAACTTAGTTATCAATAAACTTTTAGTAGTTTTATTTATATTTTGAACTATTTTTCCTTTCGAAGCATTCATTATACTTTTGTTTATCAAACTATGGTACTGTTAGAAAAGGATGCATCTTTATTGTAATGATTTTGTACTGTTTTACTTAATTTCTCTCTTACACTTTCATCTTTTTCATGTAATTTGCTCCTGATCATGTTCGAATTCTTTCTTCTCTATTGTTCCTTCGTTGAATGCATCACTTTCCTCCTCATCTCTGATCCCTATTGTCTCTCCTTACAAAGAATTAGCATAGTGTCTTTTATAATTTTATTTAATCTCACGAATTCGTATTTAATTTATAATACATTTTTACTTTAACTTTTACAAAATTATTTAAAGCATCTCCATAAAGAATTATCAATGCAATAAAAGTTATACAGCATCCATTCGCCATCCAAAAAATATTAAATTAAAACTAAATTAACAATAATATTAATCAGAAAATTTAATTAAAACGATAAAATTCCTTGTTTACTCCCTATAAATAATCAAAAATTACAGCTTAACAATTAGTTAGATCCAACGTATCGACAATTCTTCCAACAAAAGTCATCATCATCCATTATTTTGTTGCACAGAAATATTCTGGAAAAGTCGGGGATGTTTCTGGGAACGTTTTTAAACGGTAGCTCGAATTATCTAGTATTTTACATCATCATAATTAACAGAATCCCGCGGGAAGTGCAGCATGACGCCTTTAAGGTCGAACGTAGTTAAAGGTAGAGAGATAATGGTACGGAATAGGGGGGAATGCCATGCAAACAATCGTAACATGGAGAATGACGTCAGAGCATAGACCAATGAGGTGAAAGCCGGTAGTGGATCGCTTTCCCAGTAGAGTAGTTGAAGAGGACGTCAGCCGTCCAATGAAAGGTTGATGGGCGAGAGAGATGGGACCACCAACGGGTTTGTGTCCTACTTGGAACGTTTGGCAGTGAGAAACGGAGTGGTTGTCACTAAAGTCGAATCTTTTGGTGTTTCCTAAGGCAATTTAGAAGGAAAATAACAGTTTTCTAACTTCTAAATGTGTGTAGGAGCGTTATACAATCGCACAATCAACTCAAGTTAATACGGTGAGTGTGCTTACTGCATTCTTTCTCTCCCCTCGTCCCCGTTACAGTATACACCTTCTGGCTTCATTTACTAGAGGAAAAAAAAACCTCAGTTTCTCTCTCCTTTATTACAACTTCGCTCCACTTTTAAAGCGCTTTGTAGTTGGTTTGTATGATAATCGATACAGGTATAATTTAGATCCAGAAGGTTGCTTGTCAGCGATGCCGTTTTACGTGTACGTTACGAGGGTTAATACGTGCATTTACGAGCCACAACGGGAGTAACGCTTACCAAAGAACAAGTTTCAAAGTTGGAGGTCTGAAAGAATCGATAAGAGAACGAGCAACGCTACAAAGGTTAAATGTAAGTGGAGGAGGTCAGTAAGGAATCTAAAAACGGGGTTAATACGAAAATAGAAAGTAATAGCTCGTAAATTAGACGAATTAATACGTTACAAAGGGTAGGAAATTGTATAAAAAGTTATAAATTTGAGAGTTTTGCAGCATCGTTTTAACAAAACAGCTTCTATCCAGATGCAGTTTCTGTGTATAAAAGAAAGAGAATTTAATTCGAGAAAAAAACGTTTAACAATGATGTAGATGAAGAAAAATCCCTCAAAATATTGCTTAAAATGTGCTTCGTATCACAATAGGAGACTATAATGTGGCGTGACAAGTTGAGAAAGTAATTTTTCTCCGCGTACTCCCACATATAAGATGAAAAAGAATGGTTACGAGTTCTTTTACAGTGTTATAGAAAAGTATAATCGTAGCATATGTTGCCATTTTAAATGTGGAACGATTTTTGTATGCCTGTAATTTTGTTAAAATGACAAGTTTGTTAAGATAATAAATTGCAAATGATAATTAAATGAGTGGAACCATAAATATTGGCTCATACTCTTCTGTAAAATTTAATTATGCGCCAGAATAATAATTTGGATGGCATTAAGTCATTCGGTTATAATAGCTTTCTGTTAAAGATAATTGCAAAGTTTTCGTTATGCAGATGCAATAAAGTGGGCGAAAGATATTCCCCACTCTCTTCATCGATTTAAATTATCTTTTACGTCACAGGATAAAGGATGCTGTATATATTTATATTTAATAATTCGAAATTTTTTTCTGAGAAGATTCTTGTTAAATTTTGAATGATTTAAAACGTCTACAATGATAACGAACGTGGAGAAAATATGACGAGGAACGGGATAACGAAGAGCATCGATGCTACTACAAATATATATCTAATTTTAGAAGGAGGAAAATGATCATCAGATAGCATCAAACTGTGTGAAAAATGATAATGAAATATGGAGTGAAAAAATCAATTTTTCTAAAAATTGAACTTGAAAAGATGAGGAATAAGTAGAGTGGAAGGCTAGCAGACGTTGTGGCCTATATAATTCGGACACGTGGGTGTAATGTAGCCTAAAATGTTAGTCTTATCTGTATCCGTTACCAACGTCGCCATTTTCTCTTAAGTGGCATCGTCCATATCGATAAGAAGTTTTTAATTTGTGTGCCATCTTCTTGCTGAAGGTACATTTTTTTTGTTTCCATCTTCATAACTTTGGCCTTACAGGGTAGTCGACTGTACTAACTTCCTTCTCACTCCTTAGATTTTAGTGTCAAAATTACGTCCTCACTCCTCCGAGAATCTTTATGAAATTTTGATATTTCAATAGGAATTCGTTGGGATTTTTTTTCCTTTTTCGTTTTTCTTTAGACGTTGGTGATTTTTCTCGAGGTTTTCTGTCATTTCGATGACTTTTTTAAAAATTTTCTATTGTTTAACTTTAGAAAATTTGGCATAAAGCAATTGATTTGAATAAATTTATTCAGAAAAAAGTAAGAAAAATGCATCAGGAAGACGAAAGAAGTTTAATGAGAAGACAATAAAAGTGCTGACGAGAAGATAATCAGGAAAAAATGATGAAAGCAAACTTCTTTTCATAAAAAAAAACACCAGATCGAGATGCTGATAAAGATGTAAAATACTCTATCCAGACACGAAAAATTATTTGAAAAAGTAAAAAAAATATCCCTTTTTTTTCTTAAGAAGAAAAAGGCAAAGAACATTACTCTTTGAGAAGATGTTTTTTGCATTTATCAATAATAAAACACATTGGAAGATACAGAAAAAGAAACAGTTTCAAATAAAACTATATTCGAATTACAATTTTTCTTTAAAAAAAAATCAGAATATATTTTTTTTGACTTTTCGAATCGATAAATCAAATTTATTGCTATATATCAAGAGGAACTTAAACTTTATTCTGTATTAAAAAACGCAAAGGAAGTGTATTTTTTTTTAAAGCTTGAAAAATTCCGATATTTCGACTTTCTTCTAGAAGATAATCAATGAAAATCGTATAAGAAAATAAGGAAAAAAAGAAAATCTGGTATCATCTTATCCAGATTTTAAAAATAAGATGAAATTTCTACAAGTTAGTGAAGAAAGAATTAGAATTTGTATGAATGAAAAAAATGTGTTTAGAGTAGAGTCATTAATCCTGGTTGACATATTGTTCATTTGTCAGAAACCAGTTGACATTTTCGGTATGTCAACCATTTCCTATGTGTTATAACTTAGCAGTAACGAGCCATTATCCACCACCGACGGGGATAAAAGGGATTTACACTTTTGCTAGGGATTTCTTTGCTGAAGATTTTCTTGTATCTAGAGAGGAGGCATACTGACGCACCAATCTAAAGGTTTTTCTCTAAAATATCTTGCCAAATTTTACAGTGAAAAGGGAAAGTTTCTCGGTTTAATTAGGAAAACGATAATGGGAGGCTGCGGATGATAGAAAAGAAAACCGGGATGGTGGAAAATGGGGAATTTTAAGAGGAAGATTGTGGAGTATTTTCCCTCATTTTTCGGGAATATTTTATATTTATGAATATTGAAAAATGTGCTTAAAAGATTAAGAGGTTTAATAAGAGGAGAATGTGATTTTTTTGATAGAAACAACAAAAGAAGGATTTTCTGATAGGGATTTTTGAAAGAAAAAGTAAAATATTTTCCTTCTTTTTCAAGAAAATTCCTTATTGATAAAGAAAATTATGTAATTTAAAGAGAGCAGAAGTGAAATTTCTATGATAAGAAAAGAGAATATTCGATTATTTGATTGAATAGGGATAATTGAAAAGAAAACTCTTATCATTTTCCCTACTTTTCAGAAAAATCCCTAAATATATAAAACAATTCTGAGAGAAAAAATTACTTTAAAATTTTAAAATGAAGTAAAGGTATCAGATAAAATTTTAGTTAAGAGAAGATAAAAAGAGAAAGAAATTCTAGAAATATTTCGTGAGAAAATTGAATTTATAAATGACGTTTTCTTATAATAAAAGAGGAATAAAATAAAAAAACTGTAATATTTTTGAATGGAAATGTTTTGTCAAATAAATTTGTTTGAGGGAAAATTTTATGCATATTTCATTAAGAAAGTATTTCGAAATTTCTATCACGAATATTTCTTTGTATAAAATTCTTCAATAAGGATTTGTAATGTTAAAAATCTGCACAAATTTGGAACGTTGGTTTCATTGTGAATGTTGCATTCACAATGAAAAAGTCAAAGGAATATTAGAAATTATCCCTACAATTAAGGAAATTCCCTAAATGTAGGGAATTTATCTATGTAGGGAAATTTCCCTCAGCACATCGCATTTAAGGAAATGCATCTTTCATTCATGTTTGAAAAAGGGAAACATTTTCTTGTAAGTAGGGATATTCCTTGAAATATCCTTACGTATAGGGAATTTCCCTAAATGTAGGGAATTTTCAGATTTTTTAATTTCTAATTATCCTTCATTTTTCAAAATATTCAGAATTGACATTTTCGGTATGTCAACCATTTCCTATGTGTTATAACTTAGCAGTAACGAAACTGTAAAATGAATTTTTTTTTTACTTAAAAATATTTCATTTCTGAAGTAAATTATTAGCTTTTTATACAATTTTACAAATAAATTATTATCTATTTTAACACGAAACATGAAAAAAATTCATTCTGAAACTTCTAAATTTAGAATATTCCATTTTTAATTTTCAAGAAGAGAATTTAAAAAGAGAGAAAAGAAAAAAAAGTAAAAAAATTAGTTTCTGTCCGCCATAAAAAGCCAATAATTATCATTACAATGTTATAAATATTTAAATGGGGATAAGAACGAAAGAGAAGAATTCATTTTTTATGGAGAAGAAAAGCTTTTATTGTCCAAATTGCGATCGATGGGTGGGCGGTTTTTTGGCAAAGTCTAATGACGTCAGATATGTGTGTTGTGACCCCATATATCCTGTCACTATGTAGAGGATAAGAGGGAAGAAGATGTTTATTGCAATCTATCCAACCTCCCAATGGCCCCTTCTATAATATAAGGCTTTATTGCTGCATACACGAATGGGATTTAACCCAATTTGAGACTCCTTCCGCTCTTTTTAACGAATTATTTTGTTGTTGTTTTTTTTTTGAAACTCTTCTACAGTTTAAATGCGATTTTGGTATTGTACTAAGCAAGAGATTAACTCGCTGTAGCTCAAGGGATATACTTAAATGATTTATAGTGTAAAGCTTAAGAATTTCTGCATAATTTTTAGCTGCGAGGGCTTAAATTAAGACCAGAATCATATCATTTATAGGATTAAAATTCGGATTTTTAAGAGTTTTTTAGAGATAAATTCACGGCTTAAATCTGTAGTTTTAACTGTAATTATTTTATAAACAAGAAGCCATCATTTTAAAGAGTGGAATGTCTATAAAGTCTTCTTTCAGGATTTATTAATTGAGACGAAAAATGTATCAGCTTTTCATAAATTATGACTTTTTACAAATTAATTATCGATAATTAAGAGTCATTAATCGTTAGAGAAGATCAGGATTGAAAAAGAATATATTCGAAATTGAATGGATGATATAGGGATGCTGGATGTTGTAAGGATGCTGAAGCTGTAGCATCTTTAAGAACGTTTCTATGATGAATAAAGGATGATAAATGCTACAAGGTACGAGAGAATTTAAAAAATAATTTTCATCCATATAGGAGAATTAAGAATGAATTTACGAACAAAGTTGCATGTACTTTAATGTATATCTTTAGAAATTTATATACACGTAAATGTGGATTCTTAGAAATTATATGTATTTAGAAGTTAATAAAGATCAAAGATAAATTTTTCCTAGTATTAATTAAGAAATCGCCTTCATTAACAGATTTCTACATGATGTTAAATGATCTTCTCTAGAATGTTTCCAGTATAAATCTCATTCATAATCATATGTATTATGATAATGAAAGGTAATGTTAATATATTACAGGGGGTTATCAATTAATTTTCGTTAAAGTCCAGAAGTATAACAGTGCATTATAATTAATAAACTCTTAATTAAATAATTATTATTAATCCTTACATTTTATATTTAAAAATACATGCATACTTATGAGAAAAATCGAATTTTCCTTAAGATTTTCATTAAAATTATCTTTAAATTCTATATTTTATATTTAAAACAAATTTTTCAGATAAGCATCAATTTAACTAGCGATCTGCATTAAGTGACCACACGCAACTTTTAGTTGCAAGAAGAGAATTCATTCTCAATTCTTTTACATAAATGGATGTTAGCTTCTGAATTCTTTTAAAAAATCCTTCGTATATAAGAGCATTTATTATCCTTCATTCATTACAGTATCATTCATAAAGCTTTCAGCATCCTTACAGCATCCAGCATTACTGTGGCATCCTTCCAACTAACAATCTCTCCCAATCTTCAGTTTTGATTGACTTCCTTTAATAACTCTATAATTAATTAATTAAAATTCTTATAAATTCCAATTTAAGAAACATTGACCCATATTTTAATGTTTATTTGGGATTTCGGGATACTTTCTTTCTTTTACTTAATTTCCCCAAGAAAATTGTTGAATTTCTCTGTTTTCTTTTAAATTAAATCCTTGAAAATCATTTATAACCGAATAGTATTTCTATTTTAAATCCAATCCCTTTCTCATTATTCTTCTTCAACTCTTCCTATGATTTTAGAGACATGAATTTATGGAATATTTTGAGTAAAACTATGAATTATTCTTGAAAGATTGAGGTATTTTTCCCATATTTTCGGGAATATTCCCTATCTTTAAGAACTGGAAAATTCTGTAAGGAGTAGAGACTTTAATGAAAAGGATAAATGAGATGCTTCTGATAGAAAGGTGAGATTATTTCTAATGAGAGATGAAGAGTTTTGGAAGGAAAAAGCAAAAAATATTTTCCTATTTAATTTTAGAAACATGAAAAATAAAATTTTAGCATTCTTCCTCTTCTTCCTCCTCTTCCTCTTCCTCTTCTTCTTCACATTTATCCTGAAGCTCAATTCTGGAATATATAGTGAAAACCATATGAAAATATCTAGAATTCTAGATTCTCTTGAATTGAAAACGTTGTATTTTGTATAATGTAGAAGCAAAATTCTTCAAAACTAAGATATCAAGCATCATTTTCAATGGAAGAAACATGATTTCGGTTGCTTAGAATTATTAGTTTTAGGATTAATTAATGAAAAAATTTATTTTTAATGCAATAAGTTTCAAGAAAAAGAAGAAGAAAAATTAATTTGCACGCCTGTGAAAGTTAATTTGTTTATCTTAATGAAGTTTTCGTGGAAAAGTTCGTCGATTAACTCTTAATTTTTAGTGATTTCTCTGATCTTTATAGTGAATAGACTTGTTATGAGGCATATTTTTGTACGTTTGTATGTCGGAACTTTGTATAATTAGAGAGGGAGTTAGAGCAAACACACGTGATCAACGAGTAATCCGTGGAGAAAAGACCGCAATATCAAATGGAGGTGTTTAATGACTGCGACCATCTCCCTTATCAGCCACATTATGGGAAATGAATATTACTTATTTAATAGCTTATGATGATTGAATCTCGTAAACAATATTTGTTTCCAACTACAATTACTTTTTATCATCGTTTGGCGTTTTATTGTTTCTCATCTTGAGCTTCTTTTGATGAAAGAGGATGCTCCGAAGATTCTTAAACCCAGTAGTAACTGTAAAGATATCAAATAGATCTGCTTTAAAAAAAAGAGGCATATTTATGTAATTTTTATGAAGATTGTGCTTTATTTTATAGAATTCATTAAAGTTTATTACGTAATTATTGCAATTTTTAAAGACACCAAAAGTAAGTTTCTAATTCTCTTTTTAAAGTTAACTTTTTTAAAATTATTTGTTCAGAAGATTTTTCGGTAGTTTCAGAAAATCAAATAACATATTTTTCTAACTTTTTTTTTTAAAGAAAAATAATCCAGAAAAAAGCCGAAAATATAAATATCGATCCTTGATTAGCACCCGGAAAGAACTAATTTGTCTTTAAAAATAGCTAGTCACTAATTTATTTTCATTTTTATCAAATAAATTTTCCTGCTTAACAGATTTTTAGTTTAAAAAATCCCTTTCTCCTTCCTCATTTTGTATGTATGAGACTTTTCACAGATGATAAAATTCAATGAAGACCGACAAGTTTCAATCAGAGTTTTAGCTTTTGATTCCATTTGTTTCCAACACATCGATCGAAGAGCTTCTTTCAACTAAACTAAATTCATAAATACCACTTTTAATGGAAAATTTCTTCTCATTTTTAGATTTTTTATGGTGTTTTTTTGATTAGAGTCAACTTTTATTAACTTCCATAATCGAAAATTGTTGTTATTTATAGAATAATCTTAACCAAAAATAAAAAAAAAATGCAGATTTTGTTGGAGAAGAAATCAACTTTTCCACTTGAAAAAGTGATGCGAATTTTTTAAAAAATCGAAGCCAAAATAATAGAATTTATAATTATAACTAATTTTTTAACTTCTACATTTAAATTAATCCACAGTTTAAATTCGGAAACTACGGATTTCTATAAAGAAAAAGGCGTTTTTTCCATAGCGAAAAGTGATGCGGATGCTGGAAAAGAAGAAGAAACTCAAAATGGCGACACGTCAGAGAAATTCATCTCATTATCTATTGTTTGTAGATTAATTACTGTTCCCCGCTGATCATTTCAAATGCATTTATATACGTAAATTATATTTGTAAATAGGTAAATCGTCAGAACATTTGTAGGTGGCAAAGTTGGTGCAGTACGGAGCCAAGAGCACACACACGTTGGTGGTGTTAGTTTATGAAGCACTCGATGATGATGAGAGCGCATATTTCCATTAATAGATATTGCCTAGTAATATAATAAGTAAAGATTTATGCCAATAGTTATACATATTTTAAATGGTTTAACGTTTGCACGCAGCACCAGATTCAATTATTGTTTAGAGCTAGAACTTGTTTAAATTATTACATTACTCCGTTTAGAATTCATAACTATAATACGTTATAGAGTTATTGTAAGCTTCATTTTTACGTTTTATCGAGTAAATTTATATAAAATTTGATTAGTTAAACCTCTCTAAAGCGAATCCAGATAATTATATTGAGGAAAAGTTTCTAGTATAATTAATATTAATAATAATTATCGCCGTTATAACAATATCTTAACAATGAGAGAGGGATGCTTTATGTTTGATTTTTCCTGTTAAATGATAGGATATAAAAGTTTTATAAAGGATTTCTCTATTAGAAATCGATAAAAGTTAAAGTCTTGTTCTCGTTTTAACGTTCTAATTTTGATAATTTATAGGAAAATAACATTTATAGTGGATCGTTTTGAGTGAATAGTTTCATTTACTCTGGAATTTTCGTAGTTTAAAATTGATTTTAAAGCGGAAAATGCTACATTTTAACTTAAATTTATGAAGATATTTCTGCCTTATTTTTTTTTTTTACATTAAAAATTATGAAAAATTTTATAGATTTTTCTTTGGATCATCGCGAAGAACAAAAGTAAGAAACGTTTTTAACTATTTAAACTTTTTATAAATAGATTTTAAAAGTTACAGTGTTAGAGATAGATTTTTAAAGATTATTTTAACGTTATAAGCGGGTTCGTTAAACAATGTGTTAGCTCTAAATAGTGTTAAACTGGGTTTTATTAATCTAAGATGTCAGTATAAACTGTGATGCATTTTTATACGTAAATATTTGATAATGAAAACATTATAAGCAGGGAATTTTGCATCATATCAACTCTATAAGCTGGTATCTTGCTCTTATATTTAGTGAAAAATATGCAAAGTACATAAATTCTTTTGAGAAATTTGCAATTTTATACTGTTTAGCAAATTTTTAATTACATAAATTACTATGTTAAACATTAAACCAACTTAAAATGGCAACATAAACAGGAAAAAGCAAAAATTTTAAATAGTTTAACAACAATAATTCGGTAGCAAAGATGTTGCAAATATAAATTACGAAAGGAGAAAGAAGAGGGAGAGAGAGAGAGAAAGGGAGGATATGCAAATATAATTAAATTTAAAACTAATTTTAAGTAAATATTATTGAAGAAAATAACTGGAAAATATACTTTTAATTAAATTGTTTTATTATTATTTTTTCTGAGAATAAGTCAAAATTTCTTTTAAAGTTGTTTTTTTTTCTTACTGAATTGTGACTCAATAAAGACAATTATCGTTACTTTTATGAAGAATAAAAACTCTTAATTTGAAAAGAATGATTTTTCTTAATTAAAAATTGTATTTTCCAATTCTTATCATCACTTTTATTCATTCGAAAACATTAATTTTTATTTATTAATTGTTTGAATTTAAAAATTAATTTTCTTTAATTACTTTTCGTATTTCCTCATTCAAATCTCTACAATAATTTTGCAAAAATTTGATAAAATTTTTGATTAAATTCGTCTTTATTTTATATCAATTGCATCTTCATCTTCAGATAATATCCAGAGCATCAAAATCTTCGTTTATCCTTTATTATCATCAGATGATGAAGAAGATAAAAGAAAGCATCCTTCATCTTTAGGAAAGAATTTCACGATCTTTCATCAACCTCTAACATCATTTACATATCATCATCTTCAGATAACACTCAGGTAATCGTTGTTAAAGGAATAAATCACTTTAACAAGTCTGCTCGTCTTCCTCCTCCGCAATATGATAGAGGAGATCATTTTTTATCATTTTTTAAATGTTACGTGGGAAAGTAAAATTGGCCAATATATTTTACTCTATTTGAGATAAACAAGATTGTGTTGCGTGACCGAAATGATGACGTTCAATTTAAACTATTGAAAACAATGTTTCCTGCTTAAATAATAAACAAAATGTTCTTCCATTTTCTAATGTTATTTATTTTTAATTTCTTTAATTTCTTTTTCTGTTCTTCTGAAGAAGAATAAAGAGATTTTTCTCATTTATCATTTTATATATCGATCTACGATGTGAATCTTATACGAGTTAATACTGTTTAAGAATCGTGAGAAATGTTTTAAAATCGAGTGATTCTAAAATATTATATCTTGAATTTATTGTAGTTTAGGTTTTTTGAATTATTCAAGAGCCTACATTAGAGCTTCTTCAAGAATTCCAGCTATGAATCCTCTTGAAACAATTGATTCCAGAAAATCCTCTTGAAGTATTCCAGAGAATTCGCTTGAAACACTCGATTTCTGAGATTCTTTTCGAAGCATTCATTCTCAGAAATCAAGCCAGGATGAAGAATTCTGTCAAAGCATTTGAGGATCATATAAAATTCGTGTTTTAAGAATTTAAAGCATCAATTTTAGATTTTCATCGATGAGATTCTTAGAAAGAAACATTGATGTCTTTTATATATTAAGATTTTTTAACTCTTTAGGTGCTTTTAACTAAAGATTTTACATAGATTTAGACTATGTAATGAACATTTCTAAGATTTGAATATCCAAAAAGGTGTTTGATAATGATTTTAAATGTCGAATTTTGAGATTTAACATTAAAAAATCCAAATAAAAAATGCTAATTCGCATATCTTGATAATGTTTAACGAAATTATTAGAATATTTGTAGTGCATTCAAGGATTTAGAGACAATTTTGAATTAAAAGAATCTTAATAAGTTCATTAAATTCAGGGTATGTATAATCTACAATGCATTAAGTGATCTTTGATAAAATGGTTTACAGGAAAGTTTAAATACAGATGATGTTAGATTGAGTAACGTATTGCATTTTGTTTGCAGATGCCCGAGTGACCCCGGCCATGCTCTCCGCTCTGCTTATTAAGAAGACGACCTTCATCAGTGCCTCAACTCCAGTCGAACCGCGCGCCTTTAACATCTTCAGACCCGGAAGAATCTTTCGACCACGACCCTCCCGGATTCGACAACAATGTCCTTCCTCTTCAGGTTCCACGACTTGATCGGGGGTATCCACATCCCCATCGACGACGGAATCGACAAGTTAAACCGCAAATACACTCTCTTGGTATTCCTCTTCCTGGCTCTGCCCATCTTTACCAAACAGTACATAGGAGATCCCATCGAATGTTTCACACCCACTTATTTCACCGAGCCGCAAGCAAGATTCGTCAATAGCTACTGCTGGACCGCTTCGACTTACTACTTGGTAGCGGAGGAAGGCGATCAGGAGAGTGGAGATTCTTCTCCTAGTCCGTTGGATCCCCGACTGATGCCGGACGAGATCGACTATGCCAGCGTGGACGAGACTCAGGTTGGATCCGACAAGTTGAGAAGGGTGCACGTCAGTTATTACCAATGGGCACCGCTCATCCTGTTGATGCAAGGATGCTGTTTTCATCTACCGTTTGTTCTCTGGGGCGCTTGGGCTCACAACGCGGGTGTGAAACTGCGTCGGTTGTTGAAGAGAGCCTCGGACATCGCCAGCCTTCCTCCGGGTTGCCAACAGAGAGAATCTCTCCTGGCCGAGTTCGTCGACCAGTTCCACACCCTGGTGACGGGCAATGCCAGTTGTTGCGCCGACCCCACTTGTAGAATTCCGGTGGTGTGTAGGTGCACGGGCGGTCCGAGTCGCTATCTCTGTCTTCTTTATCTGATGGTAAAGACTCTATACGTCCTCAACGTCTTCTTCCAGTTTCTTCTATTGACAGCCTTTATGGGTCGTGGTTTTCTGAGGCACGGGGTGGAGCTGCTGCGCCGTCTGGCCATTGATGGCGATTGGTGGAACTCGCCGCGTTTCCCGCTCCAGACCTTATGCCAGGTGAGGGCCGCCATACAAGGTGGGCTCCGCACCTACATCTGCCGCTGCGTCCTGCCTATCAATGTTTTTAACGAGAAGATCTTTTCGGTAATCTGGTTTTACATGGCTTTCCTTCTTCCCGTCAATTTTATCAGCCTGTTTCTCTGGGTTTGGCGTTGTTTTCCGTGCAACCGCCTCGCCTTTATCCGCCTGATCCTTTGGAGAACCAGGTTGATTAGTATGGCCGACATATCGAGAATTTCTCGGAAAATTTCGGATAATTACCTAGGATGGGATGGAGTGTTTGTGCTGAGGATGATCGAACACAACCACGGGAGTGCCATGGCCACGATTATCATCGGAAAGCTTTGGGAATTTTATGCCAACCAAATGAAGGCTCAGGACGAAGCCAGCAGCGATGTAGAGAGGGGGAGCGTCGCCTCGGTGGCACCCTCGACCTCTTGGCACTCGTGTCACGCCAATACCTGCCATCTCAGTCACTTCGGACAGCAACAAACCCTTCCGAGCACCAAGAGGGCGCCACCAAACGGCTACTGGGGCGGGAAGTGCTCTTGACCCTACCATCTTCACCACCAACTGGCGGTGAGGAACTACTCTAGGTCCCCTAGTCCCTATTCTAGTTCTTCGTCGAAGGAATTTGGTGAAGTGTAACCAATAAAAACAAGCCAACTAGGAGACCAAAACACTTCTAAAATGTGATAAAATAAATAAATATTCTCAGTACAATTTCTGATGCCCTTTCTGAGGTCGGAGCTTCTCATCAAATATCTGTCCACCATAACAACACAAATTATACAAAAGATGCCTATTCGAACTTTTCAAGGAGCACTCGACAAGTGGACTTTGGCTATATATCGTGACTTCCAGTCTCTTGATCGTTCTTTATACATCAAAAATCGTAGAGTTAGTTAACTTTATGCAATGCTATTTTTCTCTTTAGTGTTTGAATGGAGGAGGGAGAGCGAGAGAGAGAGAGAGCGAGAAAGAGAGAGAGAGGAGAGAGAGAAAGTAAGAGATTTGAACAGATAAATTGTGCCGGATGACCTTTTAAATATTCTTGTAACCGTAGAAAAATCTTTTAAGATCAATTTCTCAGATAATGCTCGATAGAAAAGTCAGGAATGCTTCAAGTGTGATTTGTCTTCCTCGTCTATAGATCTTCCTGTTATATCTAGCTTAAAAGCGGAGGAATCTAGGCAGTCCAGCTGTTTACTTTTTATATATATTCATATATATATATATAAATATATATATAATTTGGTTTGTCCTCGAACTGTCCCACTTCCCGACTCTTCTTTCTATGTCCAATCGTTTGTGGAAGATGATACCTAGGGAGCGTAGTCCTGAAACTAACTGCCATTCCATTTTTAAAAGTAGAACAAAACAGTTAATCACGTGGACGATTTCTCTACCAAAGTGGCTTCGTTTTCGATTCTCTATAAAGTTGACTGGATACGACAGGGTCTGCCCACTATGCACTCACCACTGACCGCAACACTGGACCAAAGCCGGACTTCTATGGCTGTATATACAAGCCCCCTTTTTCCTGTCTCGATCACTGCACTTAGCAGAAAAATAGTTTCTGTAGTTTGTTTTTTGGAAAATCGCGATTAAATAGTAAATAAATCACATTTATTTACAGATTAAGGCTTCGTTATTTTCACCTACTCCATCTTTTCTCCGCGAAGAATTTCTTAAAAATTATGGTAAATTTTCTGGTTGCATCAGTCACCCGTTTCCATGTTGGCGAGAGAAGCGAGAAATCGCTTCGATCGCTAACATGAGATTGGGTATCCGAAGGGGTTTTTGCTCTTATATTGAAAAGTGTATTTTTTTTTTTAAATTTATTACAAAACTTCTTGCAGTTTTATCTCATGAAAATCGTACGTTAATATCTTTTCTTAAAGCAAAGCATTTTCGTTATCAATACAAAATACACAGTCATAAATTAAAAAGGAAATGAAGCATCATTCTGGCGAGACGTGCAAATAAATTTATACACTTTATACATAAATACATAAACAGCAGAGAGGGTCTAAGCATACATTACGTACAGTTTTTACTTACTTTAATGCTACTTATATATAGAAATGTTAAGCATCTCTAAGGATAAAAAAGACAACATCTTACAGTTTGCTGGAGGTGCGACAAGATGTCGTATGGCTGACGGTGCAGACAAAGAATTTGCATTCTAACTTCTAATTAATTAGTGGAAGATATGAAATAATTCAACATTACGAAGATATTTTGTGATGCTTTGTGGCATCTTTTAGAAGGAAGATGTAACAACTGTACAGATCTACAATTAAAAGATGGATAAAAATGATTGGCTAAAGTACGAACTTAATAAAGGTAAGTTAAAATTTTCTCTTAAACTGATACTAGAGTTAATTATATACATGAATACACTTAAAAATTACATTATTATATTAAACAAATATAGAAATTATCTTATTTATATTGATATTATAAGCTCAAGTCTATAGTATAATGTATACAGAGTGGTCTAAGAGTCATTTAACAATGTCGTATGAAAGCAATTTACTATTGTAGTTTGTGTATTAACAAAAGAGAAGTTTATTTTAAGCAATTATTTAACAGTTTTTAAGTAATTTTAGTTTTTGGTTAACTAACTTTTGGGCAATCCTATATATTTTTTACTGTATAAAGTTTCAAAATAATGTTACAGTTTCGAGTTTGTTGTTTAATTTATATATATATATATTCCTGATATTCTTGATTAGTAAGATGGAAAAAATAAGTTTCTAGCAAAAGAATTGTACAAATACTTCCTTTCTGTTGTATATCATTTGGTAGATACAACGTTATCGTATCGAGCATCCTTAGCAAAGTTGTTATACAGCAAACTCTACATCGCTGCGGAGAGATCAAGTTTATCCTTATCATTATCTTTATCATCTTAACCTTTAACCAGAATCATCTGGAATTAAATTAATCCACAACTAGTATCTCAAAATCAAGAAAAACACGATCTAAAACATCTTAATCCTTCTTATTTTTTATGAAGAAACTTGTATAAAAACGCTTTTATACCCATCCTATACAAGAATTTTGTCAGAAGATAGTCTTTATATTCTGAAAATACTAATCTCATGTTGCAAAATCGGTATTTATTATTATTTTTTTTGGAAGATTTCTATGTTAAAAGGTCACCAGATGATAGATATGTGAAGAAGAGAAAGAGTCATCGGGGACGTCGTCTTTAAAGACCTCTTATTCGAAGAAGGTCAATTTTTAACTCTATTATAACAATACACCTTCGGTCGGTTGCCATGGAGATCGTGTTTATCGGATTAGGAATAAGGCAGAAAAATGTAATTACGTAGCAGATACCACATGGGAGTCGACTTTTACTCGATATTCCTCTCTTGCTAAGTTTAATCATATGAAAAAAAATTTTTTTTTTTAATATAAAAATAGACTTTATTGTTGCTAAATTTTTAGATGCCAAAGATATATGAGATTAAAGAACAGTTTTCGAAGCTTTTAAAATCTAGTTTATTTAGATCCGCATCCTTTTTTTTTTTCCTTTCTTTCTTTGAGATGCTGACCTTTACGTGATGAAATGACGAAGTTGAAGAATGGAAAAAGTTAAAAAAATCCATCATTAATTATGATAAATCCTATTCTTCTTAGTAATATTTGCTGCTATATATTAAATCCTAGTTAATCACACTTTTCTGGAGTAGAAAAAAAAGAAGAGTTTTTGCAGAAGAAGATAAAAGAAAATTGCTCTTGTTTTATGAAAGTTGCTGTGTTACTTTCTCTGATATATCTGCAACTAATTTGTTAGAAAAACATTTTACAGAGGTTGTACGTTTGAAGAAAAGATTTCCAAGAGGGAAGACTGGGGAAAAAAACTATATATATATATAAAGAAAGAGGGCAAAACAACAATATTGAAAACAGCATTCCACTTTAGGAGAGTGGAATGCACGAGTAGAGAGTGAAATTCTTTCATATATTTTTTTTAAAGAAACATTTTACAGCTTTTATAAAAAATTTAAACAGGTATACTAATCTGGATAACCTGATGAAACTTTCTCTTAATATTATTAAAGTATCTGGTAATATATATTTTTATAATTTCGATAATGAAAAATGGCAAAAAAAAATAAGAAATGAAAAATGGAAGTAGACCAAATTAAAGTAATTAAATTGCGATTAAGATAGAGAAACTTTTGTTTGTACGATTCGAATGGCTAACCAATACAATTAGTCAGGCTATAGTTGGCATAATGCAAAAGAAAACTCGTTAATGTCCTCGTCAAATCTATAAATAGCACATATTTAAAGATGAAGAGACTTAAATAAAAGACACACATTTACTGTACTGTACATAATCGCTACAGAAACATCTAAAGAAAGTTACGTTTATATTAAACTTAACTTTTAAAACTATAGGTAAAGGAAGAGTAAACATTTGTATATACTCTGTTAAAAATATAGATAAATAATTGCATAAGTGATGGTGGATGTAATATAAGATAGAATAAGTGATGGTGGATGTATATATAATAAAGAAACAAATGAAAATTTCATATAGTAAATGAAAAAGCATTCTAGAATACAGTGTATTATCTTATTAAACACGATTATAAGATATATCGAATATTGTCTTCAATAATTTGAGTATTTGAAAAATAAATAACGAATGCAGAACTGTTGTGCTCCTAAACTGAAATATATACATAGAGTTCTTCTTCTCCACCAAATAATAGAATTAAATTACGAGTTCATAAGCTGTAGGTCGTTTATTCTCGTCCAATGATTTAGATATACTGGATTTAGTTTGTGAAAAAACTTCTAAGGAATAATCTTCTGGAAAAGTTTTATGTAATTTGCATTAATTTACTAGAAAAATCTTCTAAAAAGGCTTTATATACTCGACAAAACATAAAAGAAAAACTCAACAAGTGATGAAAAACACTGGTTACTTAATGTAAGATTCTTTTCAGAATATATATATATTTTTTTCAAACAGAACTAGTAAGAAAAATACTTTCTCTAAAGCTAAAGGCAACAATCCGAACAAGAACAAAAAAATCTTCTCCCGAAGAGTAAGTGTATTAAAGCATCTAGTTTTGGGACAGATTGGTAAGAAACAGCTTGAACTCGATTCAACTCTATAAAATTGAACAGTTCGGGCGTGAAGGTGACCTTTTTACTGACATGGCATGTAGTATGGCTTCTCTAGGGAAATTTGGCACCATATCAGGCTTCCTCGGATGCAGTCGATGTTTATCTACTTCCTACTTTCCATACTACTTCATTATTAATTAAGATATAATTTGTCTAGAAAAGAAAAGATCAGAGAGAGCAGCGATTTATATAAAATCGTTTAAATCGTCCATTTATCTGAGTAGAAGAAAAAGTCATTTGTTAAGAGAGAGAGAGAGAGAAAAAGAATGAAATCGGGACAGAGTATGATGGTTTTCTGGAAACAATCTGACAGAGTCGATCGCATTTTATCGATCATTCTTCGATTGATAGATCTGCTTCCGTTATCGTTGGTCGTATCGCGAAAATTTGCGGGTCTCGAGAGAATTGTAGCCGAGTTATAAGGCTATTCTATCGATCTCTTCGGGATATAGAAAGAGTTTGTCCCGTTGTGAATCTCCTGCAAGTTAGAAACTGCTCCTCTTCACCTAATATACTGAATTGCAGAATATTCAAGTAGAGAAACATCTGGTATACACTCGAGATTGTATACATTCGATGAATCACTCGAGAATTGAAGTATGTTTGGTATACACATCGAATGATACCATATATTCAATAAGGAATCATCTAGGGAAGGTTACATATAATCAAAAAATAAATTTATAATCTGAAAAAATGATCAATCTTTATATATAAACTATAAGTAAACTATTCGTAGAAAGTTCAAATACATTATTATACGAAAGATAATCCTCATAAAAGTTCGATTTTAATCCTATTTGGCCCATAAGCGAGTTGAGGTCAGAATGCAATTATTTTAAGTGCGCTTTTTGGTTTTCCAACGCAGGTCACACCTTTATATAAAGGATGGAGAGAGAATTTTAATGCTTAATAAAGAAATCGAATCTTTTAATATTCTATGGGTTTAGTATGGGTTTGAGTTATAACCTTGTCCCAATTTTACCTTCTGATAAGTAAAGAAAGTGAGACGTTAGGATGACTTACATTTAATCTTTTGATAAGACCAAATCTCTTCTTTTTTTCGACCTCATTTTTTGTAATTTTGATAGAATCTTTTTTTACTATTGAGACATTTTAAATATTTTATATGCCTATAAGTTATACATTTTTATATATTTTAATCTAAAATCGATATGAATTTTTTACCAGATCAATGTATTTAACGCCTGACTAAACATTAAAATCTGGTGATGTAAGGCTGCATTTGGAAGCCATTTTCTTGTATTTGATGGCAAGTAATCCATTCAAATTTATTATTAATTTAAAGATTAGAATGCCTATAAATATATTGTAAGGAAACAATGATTGAAAAGAACATTTACAAGAAGGATAAACAGATATATTTATATATACTTTTGAAAAATGAGTACGAGTTAAGAATGAAAAGCATTAAAAAAAAGAGTTTATTGTCCGAAGTATATCCCGGAACAGAGTAAACAAAATCGATAAATTTTGGCTCCAGATGTCTGGTCATGTGACAGGCGAATCGGAAATACCAAAGCCGCACCCTTCGCCCGGAACTGGGAAAGGAAAACGCAAAGACAACTTTACATCCATCATCTCTTTAAGAATATAACTGTCTGCCTTAAAGAATACAAAAGAAATTACTTCTGTAACCCCGATAACATCTTTTTTTTGCTCTTTACAGTATTTTATAATGCTTCGAAATTTAAGGAATTAATCTACATCCTTATGAAACTCGTAGAAGGAAGAGAAGAATGATTCTTCTTTCGTATATCAATTTTCATATAAGGAAAACGGATGTTTATGCTATAATTTTTCAATAAAAACAAAAGATGATTATTAAAACTATTTTTATTCGATGAATTTGGTATTATGTTAATAGAATATGGCAAAAATAACTTCTAGAAAAACGTTAATAAATCACCAGAGATTATCTAATAATATATTAATCCATGGAAAGACGTGTTAGAAAGGATCATCGTTAATATAGGTTCTTAGCATTATACTGGAAGAAAAATGAAGATTTAGAGCAGTATAATTAAAGCAATTTTATGCTAGTGATTTATATTATTTTATTTAATTATTAAAATTCTTTGTAAATTATTATGATGATCCTTTTCTTTTTCTCTCAATTCTATAGATTAATATGAAACTATTGATATATCAATTTTTGATGCTTTTAACTTATTTCTGGTTAAATTTTAATGGTTTGTTCAATTATTAAAATATTTGTGGAGTTTAGCAGATTATTTAACTAAAATATTTTCTCTAATAACATATTAGTTTACGTAAAGAAGTATCGAGATAACTCATCACCACGCAATGCAAGTATATGATAGCAAATGTATTAATTTTCTCCGTTTAGAGTGTATATACATCCGAATGATGATGGTAGGAAGATACATATTTTTAAGAAGATTAATACCAATCGTGCCAACTTTCGTTCTTTCATACAAATTGAGTAAAACCTACTTCTTTCATCAGAAACCATATATTAACAGTTGATACATCGTTAAGTGCGCTTTTAAATTTAATGCGTTACAACCTCCTGGGCGATAATGCAGTTTGATAAATGCTCTCTATTATCATAATAATTCTTCGCCCACCATAATGAATCACCGATGATCAAATAAGATTTTTCTAATTATAAACCTCTGCACCGAAATTAATTACTCCTTCGGTTCTAGTTTGTTTAGTTGTATAGATAAGGTAGGAAATCATTAGTTTAATTCATGAAATTTTAGAAAGTTTGACTTGGAAAAGTATAAATATTTTTATATAATAAACTTTCCTCTCTTCTTCAGAAAAGTCAAGTATATATATTTGAGAAGAACGAGAAGATCCTGTAAAGATGAAGATTTTACAAACAATTCTTTCATTATTCCAAAGAGTATTATAAAATGTTGAAAGGAACTTAACTGCCAAACAGTTTTATTTGCAGGAGGAAACGTCTACTTAAACATCCGCAGGGAATACTTTAACAGAAGGAGAGAAAGGATCGGATGAGAGGGAGGAAGCGGAAGAGATTCGCCATTTCCTTCGCTTTTAATGGAGAAAGGGTCTTACATGGCTAACAGCCAATTACAGATGACGTTACTAAATTGAAAGGCGTGTGGCCATTTGCGTGCACGCATTAATGAATCCGTTGATTGGTATAAGCTCTCTGGTGATGCACTTTTACAATTTACGGCATGGAGGGGGAAATTGTTTTCCAACCTTTAAATAACTCTCCTAAGTGCTATTTAAAATTGAATACAAGCAAAATTAATTTTCTTTCTTCGTTATCGATGCATACAAATCTAAATATTTCTTTTCTACATAATAATTTAATCAAAATTTATATGTCTTTCACATCCGGATATATTATGACATCTAATTGTTTTCTAGATTTTAATGCTGTAAATTCTCTATCTGAGTATAATCTCAGGTAAAGATAAATGAGAAACAAAAGATTGTATGTACGTTTCTTTCGCAGAATCTCTTCTTACGATCCAATAAGAATTTGAAGAGAAAGATAAAGCCGCTTAGAAACCAATAATCTAGGGTGCATTAGCACTAAACTACCAAAATAGTGGTCATTTAGAAGTATGATTTTCTTCCAAACTATCCTAATAAAATGAAGACAATTTCTATAAATTTGTAACAAAAATGTTTTATGCGATAATCGTAACTATCGTATGCTACTATAGAAATATCGATTAAAGCTATTAAATCGAGTTTAATTAAATTACATTAATAACAATTGCATTTGAAAGTATAGAAAGTTCGCACAATTAAGCTAAATTTATAAATTTTATCTTATTTATAACGAATTTAATGACTAAACTTATCTAATTACAGTACATGAGTAAAGTTAGCAATATGTTATTTTTTTAATTCTAAATTAACTACGTTTGCTTTAAAAATTAAGAAAAAAAAATTCACAGATTTTTCCTGTATTAGATATTATTTAATATAAGTTTTATTTTACAAATTTTAAACGTATTTTTCCGATTTATACAAGCTTGGAAAAGAGCAGAATTTGTTTAATTACGTTTGAAGATAATAATCGAGTGTTTATTCGTAACGAGGGAAAACGAGATGCAGAAGGATGCTGGTTCTCCGCGTAACGGAACTGCCTCCAATTTCCGTTTGTTGTTTACTATCTAACAATTGTCGATGCATTTTGAACAAACAAAACAAGAAATTCTCTCGTTCGATATCATTAAAAATTCCAATCGAATATTAGGCGTTGCCTAGGTTAATTACACCGTTTTATCATTTATTGTAAAAGGAAAATTATCACGCAACGTTTTCTAAAAATATTCTAATTCTTTATTAACGTAATGATTTTTGTAATAAATTAAATAAAATTGTTCAATTTATTTTTACTCACTTTACAACGAAAACAATTTTTCCAAAGCCCCTGTAAATGTTACTTCTCCTCTCAACTCTCAACTTAGAAGGAAAAACAAACATTAAGGCGCTAGTAATATTATTTCCAGAGTTTTTCGTGCTTAATTTAATTTCAAATAAAATTAATGTCTATAAAGTTTTATTTACTGTCAGAAAAAGTATAAAAATTATAAGTAAAGTTAATTTTTTATTTAAAAAAAATAGGATAAAATAATGATAAATTGTAGAAAAGGATATTTCTTTATTTTTTACTTTTTTCCTGTTTCAGTTCGACAAGTTTAATATAAAACTTTAACTTAAACGATATAAATAAAATTGTCAGTGTTTTTCTACAAATTATCTGACGATTCTATAACAGTGATAAGTTGGATAACATCAATTGTTTTATTCTCTTCAGTGGAGGGTAGTTTTTCATTCCACTTAAATAACACTATACGTCAACTGAAGGGAATAGCAGCTGTCAACTAGCAACATAAAATTACAAGTAAATCGACACTTGGAATATAACCGGTTTTAAAAATATTCAATCGAATAATACTCCTGTGACATTTCACTTAATACAAACTGGCGTTAAAGCAACAACTTCATCTTTTATTGGACTAAATTTTCGGTTCCTTTCTTGTTATGGAATTCGTTCACGTATCGCTTCAGTATTTCATTAAGTCTAAAGAATGGAAATGGGATATTATTGAGAAAAGTTGAGCAGATAGGAACTCTTTTCTCTTGATTTACAGAACGATATTGTTGCTGTAGTAGCATTTCATAATGAGAACGTGAGAAGAAAAGATATTTTCGTATAGTGATTTAAGATAGTGATATTAATAGTTGATTCTTAATTTCTTTCAGAATTATTATTTTAGATATAAAAACAGGAAGTAAAGATCTAGTTTAACTTGATTTACAGGCGGAATTGTAACTGTAATAGTATATTATATATGGAAATGTATGCAGAAGTATATGCTGCATCCTTATCTGTTAATCTTTAAGGAAGAAGAACTAATTTTACAAAGTTCGACTTGCATAACAGAAATTTTATTATAGCAGAACATCTTCGAGATTTTATCTTTTATCTTTTGATTTAAATATTTTTATCTTTATTCTTAATCTGAATTATTTCAAGGCTTATAAAATTAATTAATTATTATACAATAATAACATGTATTATACTTAATACTCTAAATAAATATGCATATTTTCCTACTTTGTTACATTTTAAGGGAAGGTTTATAAACAGATATTGTGGAATAATGGTGAAAAGTATGTATACAAATGTACTGAAGTAGCTTCTTTTTTTTAAAAATTAGCTAAATTTTTATTATAGAAATCTATGTTGGGGGAATTACCTGTTAAGATAAAATGCTTATTATTTAATTTAACTACTTTTAAAATATCTAAACAAGAATATTCAATCTACGCTTTAATTTTCGTCTTATTTCTTTAAAAATAAGCGAAGATGTTACCTGATGGAACAAACTAACGAGTTCAGAGACTATTAAAACGAATTAACTCTTTAACCCTGTCTCAGGATTACATCACCTTTACGATTCTACGCAATAATAATTACCATCCCCAAGACATTTAATTAATAATTAAAAGAGAAAATTTAGTAAATTTAAGACTTAATTCCTTTGAGGATGTTGCTATCAGATGCTATTGAATGTCAAGTTTAGGCGATTTCTCCAGGAAACTCGTTTTGACGGTCGCTCTCTATCCAGTAGTTCTCGTGTTTGACAAATTAAGTGTATGGAGTCACCAGAAGAAATTAATCGCTATGCCCGTACCGTCTGTCACCGGAGTAACTAATCGATGTTTGTCGAAAGCCATCGTTAAGTAGGCCCCATTAGGAGTGGTATGTTTCTCTCTTAATTACCCAACTACTTTATCGAAAACAATTCATCTCTGCTCCTCATCATCACTTCATTTCTGCTTTTTATGTGGGTCTATACTTTTCCCTATATTTATTAATGAAAAGTGAAACCCCGTTATATAATAAAACCCCGTTTTAACGTTTTTTATACTCGCATATTATATTATGGAAAACAATTCATCTCTGTTCTTTATCATCGCTTTTCATACAAGATCACAGTCTTTCCTACATTTATTAATGAAATTTAAACATATTTACAGTAAAAATACCTTGATTTAACGTTCTCCAAATTATATAAATTTCGCTATATCTGTATAGGCTATCTAATGCGATAGACTATTCGTAGACTAATAGTGCTTTATCTACTTTTTTTTTCTGCTATTTAATTTGTGAATTATCCGCAAAATTTACTCGCATATAAAGACTTTTTCAGTTAGGGAAAAATCGTTTTAATAGAAATTAAGTACATAAACTGAAAAATTTACATTTTCATTCCCTTCTAAGTAGATAGAACAGGTGATGTGTTCATCATTCATCATCATAAACTCGATAACAAATTAATGCATGGACGTAGCATCATCCGTTCTACGATTTATTATACTTTTTACAGATTTCTACTAATTTTGCACATCGGATCCATACGCTTCTAATCATTTTCGAAGAGAAAACTGGAGTAAATTAGTGATCCAGATGACAAATCGTTCTACTTTGGCATAAATCACTGCTGGAGAATCTCCAAATGGTACCGGGGGGGGGTTGTTTATGCTGTTTTGACTTTAGCGAAAGTGGCATCTTGCCCATATCTGGTGCGGAAATAACTAATTTCTTATTTTATTATGAGAGATAAGAAGAATGTTAACCCAAGCCTCTTAATTATTGCTAAACTTATTTAAATAAAAGGGAAGGATTATACTACGCTTCCGACTTTACTTATTTTAAATTCATTTCACGCTCTTTAATAGTTTAATTTCCGTTTTATACGTATTTAAAGTTGGTTTTATCGTTATAAACTATCCTACGATAAGTTAATTTGCTCTAATTATTTAATTTTTATACATTTTTTTTTAATTAATATATTTTGTAACTGAATGCAGAAAAATATGGTTAGAGCAACTATTAATTTTGATTTAAAATATTAATATAACTATAGATCTACATGATTGTAAACTGTAGTTATCCTAGATTTTGTGATCTGTCGTCTTATAGATCCGTAGATTTACATTGTTGTAAAGCATGGCTTACGGCTGTGGATCTACATGGATGTAAAGCACGATTTACAGCTGAGATCCACATTTATATTCTTGTATATCCACAGTTCTACATGACATTAAACCATAAAAATGTAAACTAATTCATACCCTTTCTTGATAAGCGATTCCATTAGCAAAACTTGTTGCAAACTTTTACGTATAAATTAAGCAATTTTATTAATTCCGCTACTATTTTCTATTTATTTTCTAGAATTTTACATTACACTTCGATAATAAATTTCATAGTCTTTCAAGATTTTCATTTAATAACAATCCTGGTGAATGGGATTTTTTTATTTTAAAAAAATCTAATTACAGCAAGGGAAACTCGAGTAATATCTTAAATTCCTACAGTAAGAGGTTTGATTGAAGGCTATAATTAAAAAAAAGAGGATATAATCTCCCCGTAATAGCTAAAAGTAAGAGGATCTCCAAATTCCAGGGATAAGTGACGATCTGTGACGTTTACAATAAGAGCCTAGAGAGTATCGGCGCCTGCAGAGAATAGGAGGCTTCAATTACATTGGTTTGCTAGTGATAATGGGATCAGAAGATGGATGACTCTTTCACCAGGAGAAAACAATATCACGATAACATTGTGACGAATGATAGATTTAAACGTGAGCAACTCGTGATGCTCACGTTCTCTTCTCTTCAGAGAAGTTATAAACACTTTAAGCATTGTTACTGATAGGCGGCTCTCAAACGATACTCAAACGCTTTATCATATTAGAGAAGGTTAACTCGTTAAGTTGTGTATTAAAATAGCTCTTGATGAAGCAATTTTTAGGTTGGTAGAGAGATTTATATTCCTCTTTGATTACCTTCTAAACACCATCTTTCTGAGGTTTTAATTAAAATTCGTGCCATTATATGCACTCGGCCAATGTAGAAAAGGTAGAAATGCAATAAAAATAAAACAGAAAAGGGGGGATAAAGTAATATTTCATCATTACCTAAGCTTAATGTGGCAGGTGAAAGTGGTGACTTCAAATAACAAGATGTAATAACACAGTAGGGATGGTTACTAGGCAACCGACATCCGAGATCGTCGTCATGGTTACTATGGATGCTGTTATCTATAGAAATTAATGCAAAACGTTCCTTTTCTATTGTAACCGTCGATTGAAAACTCTAATCAAAATAGCCTAATTAATATTTTTCTAACTTTGTTTCGTGTTTATTTGTTGGTTTCTCATAATTTAAATCTAAAATAATTACTCATTGGTTAAAAATTCATTGTATTAACAAATCATTAAAGTATTTTTTTTTTCTTTCTTAAAACTATAAAATAAAATTTTAAATTTAAATTTTGAAAACTCTAGCTCTGATTGGTTAAAATGAAATGCGTAATAAATTTGGTTTTGCGTCATATTTACGTCATTCAATTTTAATATTTATTTTTATTTTTTGGGGAAAGTATAATAAAAATGTAAATAATTTAAAATTATTTTCGGATATAAATATTAATCATTGTAAATTTTATTATAAAAATTTTAAAAATTTAAAATTCTTACTGTTGATTGGTGGAAAAAAAAATTAATTTTTAAATATTTAAAAATCTCGACGTTGATTGGATTTTTAAAAAAGAAATATTTACGAAATGTTTTATTTATTTTTTTTTAATTTTTAAAATGTTATTCAACATTTACGGGTATTTAAAACGGAAAATAATTATTAATTTTTGAACGATTTAATTCAAAATTTAAAATTTTAAAATATAGCAATTGATTGGCTAAACGCGATTAACGTCATAAAATACGTAATAAATAATTCGCTGATTGATTATAGTATCACTAAACAAATTCAAATCAACCAATCGGAAAATTTCACGCATAATTAAAAATTAATTACGTGATTTTTTCCACATATTAATATAATGAATATAAAATAAAGAATGAAGAATTATAAAAAAAATAAATAATTAAATTATTTTAAAAAATTAGATAATTTTGGATATTTCTTCTACTTAATTAAGAGTTTTTTTTTAACCTTTAAAAAAATCACGTAATTTTTTTATCAAATTAAATATTCATAATATCAATTTCTCAGTCGCATTCATAATTAAGTACTTTAACAAGTAATAGATGTCACGTAAAATGTGTAAATTTTCATCAAACAACTTTGAAATTCATTTTAAAAAATTATCTAAAGTTGAGTAAAAGCATTAACTCGTGTTAAATATGGACACGGAAGGCAATTTGATGAGGAAAAATTCGAATTCTTTTTTAGATGAGAAGGAGATAGAACACGATGAAATGATTGACGCCCCGCCATTCGCGTCCAAATGAGATATCGATGAACGTTAATTAAGCACGTGTGAAGAATAAACTCAATTTTTTTCGTATATTCTTAATAGAAAATACATCACGAAATATCATTTTTCTCAATAAAAACTTAAATTAAGTTCGATAAATTTTGTTGAATGAGAATTCTGGCAACGTGGTGGTGCCATCTTACAATTGGGAAAGAAACTAATCTTCAATTTGTATACAAGAATTTGAATTATACGTAATTAAAATATAAATTTCTTAGAGGATTTGAAAATCTTTAATTGTCTGAATTTTCTGGGATAAATACTTGGAATAAACGTGTAGCTTGTTTTATATTGCAACCGCTTTTAATCTTTTCAATACGTAAACATTGTGTTATGGAAAAATAATGCCCATATACCAGTTGACCCCCCTATAACACTGTTGATTATTCCGTTCTATATGAATTCCATGTTGTACGAGTCACTTAGATTTTACAAATACGTGTGCCGGGCTGTGAACGGCTCACGTATTTGTAAAATCTAAGTGACTCGTACAACA
>NW_019384809.1:152268-155414 GCF_000671375.1 Centruroides sculpturatus
CAAAGCTATATTTAATTATAATTTTCTTTAAAAGTATATTCATATAATTGAAGAATATTTTGTATGTACCGGTACATCCACCACATATTTTATTTCACCGAGTAAGTTTTTATTATTTTATTTTTAATTGTAGCCCTTATATCGTGGCTAGCGATTCGGAATGTAATTGTGATATTAAAAATGCATTTAGAGAAGTCTACGGTTTTTACTGGCTTATCGAATAAACGATACGAATGGACCCTAGACCGTCACTGACGCGCAATTGACTGATTGCCCCTGGATGTCGGCTTCTTACAGAAACACAGCTTCCCTATCATCAAATGTCACGGCACGCCCCTGCCTTACACATAGAAGTCTTATGTATTGTATAACAATACATAAAACTTCTATTCGTTCTATGCAATATGCTTTTGTTCATATTGTATAATACGAACAAAATTAAATTTGCAATAGTAATGTTATACACAAAACAGTATATCTAACAATAAAAATATAGAAAAGTACTTTTGTTAACTAGTGGAGTGTTATCCTATGGACAAAAAATTTTTCCCCTTTACTGACATTTTTGAGGGGTTCGGGAGGTCTCCAAACGTGTAGATTTGCAAAAAAAGAAAATTTGGAGGGTCAAATTTGACACGATTCCAATACTTTTCCGTTTTATATACATAACAAGTTGGTAAGTAAAAAGGAGTCGGAGTCGGCGGATATTTTGACGACTCCGACTCCGGCTAAAACACCAAAACTCCACGACTCCGACTCCGACTCCACAGCCCTGCTTGTTTTTTTGAATGTTATCGTGAGGGGTGTTTGTAAGGAAGTGTTGTAATGAATATACCACGTATACATACCGTGTTTCCCCGAAAATAAGACATCCGCAGAAAATAAGACCTAGCACAGATTTTGCTGAATTGCGAAATATAAGACCTCCCCCTGAAAGTAAGACCTAGCGAAGTTTTTTTTAGTCGTAACGGTCATCGACAGATGGTTGAAAGTACAGCCACTGATTGGTCAGCAGACAATTACGCCACACGGCATGATTTGCATAAGACTATGGCTTGGGAATCACAGATTTGCATAATGTTATCGCTGGTGATCGCTAATTGGTCGGCTGGGAATCACGCCACATCACATTTGCATAGTGCTACGGTTCAGTAAGCACTAATTGGTCATCGAGCTCGATGTGGACACTATAAAAAGGTTAAGTTGAATGTGTCGCAAGGTGTTCTCTCGAACCTGTTTAGCGTATTGTTCAACAATAAATGTGAATTCGTCTTCATGGAAATATAAGACATCCCCTGAAAATAAGACCTAGTGCATTTTTTAGAGCAAAAATTAATATAAGACACTGTCTTATTTTCGGGGAAACACGGTATATAAAAATAACATAAAATCTACAATTAATGAAATACGCGCTAACAATGCATACAATTAAATAATACACACTTACCTGATGTGTGCTGTAATCAAAATGGTGAAAACTCTTGCGCGAAGTCCAATAATTTCAATTGTTGAACTGACGCAAATGGACATAAAATATGTGACATTTTACTACTATGTCTCAACTATTCTTGTACCAATTAATGTATATGTATCAATGCGCCGTGGACTTGTAATATCAACCGTGTATTTGTATCAATGCGCCATGGACTTGTAATATCAACCGTGTATTTGTGTCAATGCGCCATGGACTTGTAATATCAACCGTGTATTCGTATCAATTCGTCATCGACTTGCAATATCAATCGTGTATATGTATCAATGCGCCATGGACTTGTAATATCAATCGTGTATTTGTATCAATGCGCCATGGACTAGTAATATCAATCGTGTATTTGTATCAATGTGTCATGGACTTGCCCCCGGGTCCCACGCAATGAAGGCGTGCTCCCGGGCACAAGAATGTTTTTACGAAATATAGCAACGACGAATGAAAAGTAATCGTAATCGAGTATTAAGAAACGAATCGTGTATCTGATCCAATTTGTCTCGGACATGTAATATCAATCGTGTATTTGTATCAATGTGTCATGGATTTGCCCCCGGGTCCCACGCAATGAAGGCGTTCTCCCGGACACAAGAATTACTATACTTACTATACTGTACTAATTATCGTATTATGTATCTTGTTGTTTCAAGTCTGCATCTTCTTTTCATCATGTTGTTTTGATTGCTATTCGTCTTACATCTATGTCAATCCCTTATGAGGCAGGTCGGAGATGTTTCCGTTGAACTGAAGAAACTGTAATTATCTTTTATTTAAAATTCGAACTATAAGTGATGAATTTCAGTTACTTAATCAAATATAATCACGATCGTAGAAGTCACACAGGATTATTAATGTTTCACATGCGAGATAAATGTATAACTTTTACAATACTTGAAATTACCTTCTTTGTTGTCACAAGTATTGTTTCTTCAATAATAAATGTGGAGAGAATTGTTTGAACGATTGTTTAATTCTTGAATTGTTTACGTCAAACTTTTAGCGATATATATTAGTTTTTTGTTATAAAATAACTTGAATTACATAAGCCATTTAAATAGTTCGGTGTTAGCTGAGTATCGGTATCTTTTGCTGTGTTATTCGCAATTTTGTTACAATGAGAGTACATTTTTTTTTTTAACTTGTAGAGTTCTGGGACCTTTTCTCAGCAGTAATTTCGCAGTTATGGAAGTATTTTAAATTATTTGGGATCACCAGGTATTAGTTATTTATGAATTTGTAAAATTATTTTAAATTCTTTCTTAAAGTATGTAAACAGCTGAACTAACTTGAATATCTTTGAAAATAAATATAATAATAATATTAGAATTCGGTGTTAAGCTGACCTTACGATATCATCACGACGCGACTGAGTGTTCATTGCAAGTTCGGCAGTGTAATGTATACGGTACAATACGTTAATTAAATAGTTTATCCAAGCTTCACGCTTCTTTGAAGCGCTCGCTTGCACGACGAATCTACTTGAATTCCGCGTGTCATGGAGTGGAGTGAAAGAAGAGCAGCGGCGTGTCGTCCTTGGAAGCGCCGTTTCCCTCGTATTTTCTTAATATAAATACATATTGCGCGATTATTTTCATATTTTAACGTACTTTAAATTAATTAAAATTAATATTTTATTATAACCGCATTATGTATCTTATTA
>NW_019384809.1:156001-174062 GCF_000671375.1 Centruroides sculpturatus
TATGGTCCATCATGATGTGATTAGACAAGAATACACCATCTGATTGGGAAGACATTGTGGAACATACGACTTCGCTCCATAAACTTTAAATGGTCGACAGTCTGTGTTACCCTAACATCTGTTATAAACTATTAATGGCTTCATCATTGATGATCTTTGACAAAACTCACCATCAAAATAAATTGTGCAATAAACAACTCGACTTCATGAAATCTGAAGGATCTCCACCTGTAATACGATATGAATACAACACGCTCAACAAATTGTCAAATAGTATAAGTTTAGTTCTAAGATAGTCATAAGTTTAGTTTTAATTTAGATTTAGTTAATCTTAATTTAACTTTATTTTATCTTTATGTTTTTTTTTTCTTTATGTATTTTCTTTCTATTAATATTGTTAAACAATCTGCATGACAGATTGTAAGTATATATCTACTATGGTACACCAAAAACTTGTATTACTATCTTAATTCACTACTGTGATATCGATATGTAACTTTATACTAATAATGTACTACTCCGCCGTCTTTTGTTTACTTACAATATGTTAAGCGGTTTCTTCATCTGCGAAATATATTTTGATAAATAATGTGCATATATCTCTCAGCTATGTATTAAACGGTACTGAGAATGCACCTACAGGGTGTTTAATAAAAGAATTGAATTGATTTATGTATCCGTTTGTCATAAAAATTTGTCTTTCTACTTTTTTCCCGAGACTACAAATATTCGAGTAAAAAAGTAACCGGTTTTGACTTATTTCTACTTAAAGAAGTAGTTAAATAATTAAGCGATTAGGGAATTGGGGATATAAATAAAACCCTGCTGTAAGAGCCGAAATTTTACTTAAAAGGTTAATCAAACCAATCTCTAGCCGAGTACAGTGGGACTGTTTTCTTCGTAATATTAGACGTAATAAAGGCAGAAATTTTTCCGGTTCAACGAGAGTGACCGAAAAGTTGTAAATTTTGAAATTTCCGTGGTCACCTGGTCCTAAAACGAATTAGTTAGAAAACAAATGACTATTAAGTTTAACATATGTAGATTTTTACAGTTATGGTGAGAAACGTTACAACAACCCTGTCGCGCCCTTTGAGATAAACTAGTGATGCGACAAGAGGCATTTGACATTAACCGGTATGGGCACCCTGGGGATTTGGCAGCCCGCTTGCATGCACGCACTGCACACCTAGCAAGACCGTCTCCGATTCCACTCGTAGGGTGCTATTTGACTAAGTGCTTAAGATTTTAAAAAGTAAAGAAGATTTTATGTTATTTTTATGTACGTTTCTTTACAAAGATATATTTAATTATAATTTTCTTTAAAAGTATATTCGTACAATTGAAGAATATTTTATACCAGGTGTGTATATCCACCACACATTTTATTTCACCAAGTAAGTTTTTACAATTTTATTATTAATTTTAGCGCTTATAGTTAGCGATTTAGAATGTAATTGCGTTATTGAAAATTTATTTTAAAAAAGTTTTGACTCGAGATCATATAATGAAAATGAAAACATTATTAAAAGAGAAAGGCCAATGCCCAAGTTAAATATAAGCGCTTCAATAAAAAATTTGTTCGACATTTTCACGATAAAATAGCTCTGTAAATGCATAAAAATGCATTTACAGAGTGAAATTATTGTGTGGAATAAGAATGGCTTTGACAATTTAGCTGGCAAAAGACACGAAAAATCGTCGATTCTTTCGTGTCAATTTGGAAATCAAAACGGAATAGAATTTGACATTAGTAAATAATATAAAATAAATATTGAAAATTATAACGAGATAGTTACGGCTAATAGATATATTTAAATTAATAGATGTTATATGTTTTTATCAACCGTCTCCGCTTCATGGTGGTAACCAAACCCTAAATCGGGGGTTCGCGCCTCATTCGGACGAACCGGCAGCGGGAGTTTTTTTCGGGTTTTCCTTCTTGCCAATGACGCCTGAATAGGGGCCAGCTTTCCCTCCAAGTCCTCCCGGAAGGCATTCTGTCTCTCTTTCTCGCGGGGGTCGTCTCTTATAAGACCGGCTTTGGTTACTTAGTGACCTCTCTCCTGTCTTCCTCGGATTGGTCGTCTTCTATAAGACCGACTCTTCCTCACTGTTTCTTCTGGAGTGACAAGCGAATAGCAATAACACTCCTCTATCTGAAATGGAAAATTTTTGATCAAAGCGAGAATCGGCATTTAGAGGGCATAGGTAATCTATTGAATCTAATAATAGAGTTAATTATATTGAACTTTATTAATAACTATTTATTAATTACATCAGATAAATAATATATTAAAAATACAGTATAACCTCGATTATCCGGACTAATTGGGGATGGAGGTAGTCCGGATAAGCAAAAATCCGGATAATCGAAACAAATACTTTGTCTTTTAATGATAATACAACACGTTTTCTTTTCGATGACATATCGGTAATATTAAAAGTAAATACTGTATTTAAATCGTGGTCAAATTTTCAAGAAACAAACGTTCGTATTGAATTTGGACTACTACTGACCAACGCTAACAGACTACCTATTGTTTAAAAGGCCCTCTGGTGGCGCAAGAAGACGGATTTTATAAAATAAAAAGCAGTTGAAACTGCATTTTTATGAATAAAAATTTGACAAACTATTTATCGTTTTATGACGAGTAAAATTTTTTCGTCGCGTTCGCGGCTTTTAAGTAATGCATAAACCTTCGAGGCGCGAGGCCCTTCGGACCGCGAGGCATAGGCGGTGGCCCACGTCGTCCATGCCTTACGCCGCCCTTGGTCATAGAAATGATGTAATTTGAATATAAATTATTTATAAATACGTATGTCAAGTTATATTTTTATTACTACGTAAAATACATTTAAGAGTTTACGACCACTGTGCTGGGTGAGACGTTGTTGAAACAAAAAAAGTTATGCATTCCATCACGTACGTAAACAGTGTCGTAATTCGTCAAGTGCAAATCAGCAAATTCGTAAAATTTTTGTTTATTTTGAACAATCCGGATAATCGAAAATCCGGATAATGGAGGTTCTACTGTACATTTAAATAATTAATTGATCGCCCCTGGAAGTCGGCTTCTTACAGAAACACAGCTTCCCTATCATCAAATGTCAAGGCACGCCACTGCGTCCGAGTTAACAAAATTTTGATATTTGTGTTGATAAATCCTATGACCTCTATATCCTTAGGCCATTTCGTCTGATTGAAAAAACGAAACAGAAATAAGCATTAGAAAAAGTTTTTTAAATAATTTTCTTTGCAAGCAATCACTACAAATTGTGAAATCCTGTGTGAGCCCCAGAAGAAAGTTTTATAGTTTTATATTATAATATTGGTAAGAATAAAGTTTCATCCTTCGTCTTTCTCCAGACAGGTACCTACAGTGGTCTCATTCTTTCATATGGAGTTTTATAGTTACCATCAGGGGCAGATATACATAGAGACTAATAGGGATTAGGCTCTGGGGCCCCAAAATTCAATTATTATCATAAATTTTTAATACTTTTTCATTAACAATGAGCACTTATCATATAGTAAAAAATAGTTAATAGGTTAGGTTAGATAAAAATGGGGCCCTATCGGACTTCAATAAGCACTAGGCCCCGAAAAACCTAGATCGCCCCTGGTTACCATAACCACGAGAATATGATCTATCATCTGCAGCAAGATTAGTACTCCTCATCACCCATTTTGCTTTGAGGAACTGAATCCCAAATCAAGTCTTCCCCTCTCATACTGTGGATTTGATCTGGTATTTGGTGGAACCAATTTGAATTGGGGCATTCTCTGTTTGTTCCCTGAGCCAAGAAGGATTCCTATTTCCCATTCTCCAATCCATAGTATGACATATTGTGTTCTATAATTCCAAATAATTGGGAACGATCTCTGCAGTTGCAATGACTATACATTACTACTTTAGTCATGTTGTTTCAGATGTTGGTAAAGAGTACTTAATTTAAAATGCCTTAAAGATGATATTCTGATACAGCATTAAAATGAATATTTACTTGATATGTAGAACATTGAAATAGAGGTGCTAAACATCCCTTATTTTATGATATTTTTTACTGTATTTCTATTTTTCTGTTAATTAGACTATTAGCTGATATTAATCTACACAATAACTTTCACATTATTAATGACTTGTATGACATTCACTTTCTACATTTAGATAAATTTCTTCAAAATGTAAATATTTTATTAGAGAATCTAAGAATGTAATTAAACATCTTTGTCAGAAAATAGAAATTATTAAAAGATGATTTTAGTAATGATAAATATCATTTTTAAATTCTAAATCTAGATTTTTATATTATAAACACTACTTAAATAATGTAAACATTCTTCAATATGTTTTGTTCCACTGTTAAATGAACTAAGTAAATGGATATTTCTATCATCATTCTTAACAAAATTCAGTAAATATTTTTATATAAATATGCTCTAACTCTAATAAACTTAATAACTTACGTCAATTTTATTTGACCCAAATGTCTATTGATTCAAAATTTTTAAATATTTGCATTTGCAAAAATTATATCAGAAAATATTGATATTTATAAAAAATTATTTTCAGAAAGTTGGTGAATTCTGTGACTGCCTACACATAATTTTCTGATTATGCGATTTATTTAATAATTCAAATTAATTATGCATTAAAGCATATATATTACAGGATTTTGGGGAAGTTGTGTCAACCATTTTTTGTTCTTATAAAGGAAATACCAAAATAATATGTTATAATATATCCTCTCTTTCTTTTTTTATACTTTACTTGTCAAGAATATCAGTTTTGAGTTTCAATGTGTCATGACATAGTAAATACAGTGTAAAGTTTGTCAAGATGTTTTGTGGAAATAATCTAGTGAGAGAAGAGAAAGTGCCCCCATCATTACATTTTTCAACTCTTCTATTGTCTGTAGCACTGTTGACTGATTTTCTCCTTGAAGAATCCTCATGGACATAAAGAGTCCTTCTTTAACTTAAAAGTGGGAAAGGTGCATCTGATCACTTTGTGCTAAGTGTCCACAATTTGCTTGGATGAACTGTTCACAAACATGTATCCAAAGTATCCCAGTACCATTCTATGACCAACAAGGAGTCTTGACCTTATGACACCAGACAATGGGTCATTTGATTAAAGTTAAGTGTAAGCTTTAACTCAAAGATTACACATTGTGAAATTGAAAGCTAACTTTTACTTTACTGCAAATAAAAGCAAAATAATACTAACTTATACTAATAATAAAAGTTAATGTTTACTTACTTCTAAAGTAAAAGCTAAACTGATATGATAAAATACTAGCAATTGATCATTTTGCTAGAAATGCTTACAATTAACAATCCACAAAACCTTTTTATAAGTGTTGTCTCTGTAACAAACTTCACGAACGTTCGATTTATGTCTAAAGTTCTACTATAGCAGTTTAATTCATAAAGTAAAAGATGTTTGCAGTGTTACATATTGTGGGAATAAGAAATAGGAAAGTAAACTTAAATAGACAAAGAATAGTAAGGAAATGTAATTGTAACATTTTGCATAATTTGATGAAAATGTTAAATGGACAACAATATATATTTTAGGAAATAACACTGGAAAAAGAGTGAAATGTTATATCCAAAGACAAAGATGATTTTTTGCAATATCCAGTCAAGTCAGTTGTAAGTTTTCAAGTTGGTATTGCCAAAGAATTGGGAATTGATCAAATCACAGTTTGCAAGAGTATAAGAGTAGTAAAGTATTAAAGTAAGTAGTAAGGAAAATATCTGTTCATATCTCTGCAATTCAGTATTGGTTAAGTTTCTGGTTTCTTCATCTTAATGCTCTTTCTGACTAGTTATTAAAGATGGGAAAGCATTCACATTCATTATTTTTTTTATTTGCTGTGTGCACTTTTTTCCACTTTTGCTGTTCTTCGATTACACAAGCACCTACAGTGCTCCTGAACAGAAATGATAAATAATAAAAAGCTAATAATATCCAGAAATAAAAGACACCTGGAATACAGGAGATTGACTGATTTCTATCTCCATCCAACAACTTCATCAGCTTCTTTTCCTATTTTGTAATATTGCTGTACTTTCATTGTCTGTTTTGTTCACATCATTTCAGTTCTGTTTTTATATTATGCTATCTTATCATCTGCCCACAAGATTAGGATATAGCACTAGAAAATTCTTCTAAAGATTTTTGCTTTTTGCTGCAACTTGTGATTTTTCTAAAAAAATATTGGATATTGCTTTAATTAATCATGTATTGGGAAATTTGACAGATCTACAGATGTTTGAAGGTTTGGATAGTGTAATTGATAACCTTGCATGCCAGGTTTAGAGTTGAGAAATTTAGAAAAAATTCTGGCCTTTTTTTTTAACTCTCTCTTAATTATTAATTTTCAATTATTAAATTTAGTAAAGAAAAGTTTCTTGTTTCATACAAGAGAGTACCTAATGCTTCTAATACCAAATTATGTTAATTACCATGTAAAAATACTCCTAAAATTTTGGTAAATTCACTTTTCACAAAACAAAATCATATAGATTATTTGAAAAACTGGTAGGTATTGTTAAATATATGGTAATTTTTTTTAGCAGATACTTACCTTAAGAAAATAAATGTCCTAAGCAGATGGCATCCCAGTGCCAAAAGTAACTGAAAAACACAGATTCACTACATGAAAAATATATTTAAAGTAGATAATAACTATTTTGTATAAAATGTTTCAAATAAGAATATTGATTCTTCTCATTTATAAGTTTAAAATGTAAATGATCAGTAATATAGAATTTATTCTTTATTGTGTAATCTGTTTTTGGAATAAAACAAATTATATTTAAAATTATTTTATATCAGTACTTTGAATTAAAATATAAACTATACCACATGTTCATTGTTAATAATAATAATTGTCATTCTTTTTTAATTTTCTTTATGAACAACTTGTTAAAGTCAACTGTTGTCAGAATGCAAGTAAACTGATTAAAGCAATTATGACATATCAACTTAACAAATCTACTTTAACAGAACTGGTGGCCTTTGTATTCTGTTTAAAACTAAAATTCAGACAAATAATAAAAAAAAAACTATAAACTTACCATAAATATTATATTGAATTTTATAAGATAACTGCTATATTTATCTTTAAAGTTGTGTAACAAAAGATTGTTTGTTGCTCCGACATGTGAGACAACATTTCATAATTTTCAATTTTATAAAATTCTGAAGGCTGTAAATGTGAAATGAAAGTGAATAAAACACGTTTTATGTAATTTAGAATTCTTTATACAATGTATAATGTAATGTAAAGTTGTATATAATTTTTATGAAACAATGAGTCAAGTACAGTTTTAAATATTTTGTTTACAGAATAAATAAAAAGTTTAAAAACAGACTCAAATATTTTCTTATCTACAGATCTTTGAAACAACATAAAGTCAATGTTTTCATGTCTGCTATAAAAATTTACAAAATGTACTTAACTAGTTGTTGCTCCAAGCACTTCACTTGTAGAATATATTCCATTATTTTGAGTAAATCACAAAAAGTAAAATGTAAATACAGTAAGTCTTTGCTTACCATTAGTGTCATTGATAAGTTCTTGGAAACTGTAAAGTAAAACAATGTTTAACAAAACCAATTTTACCATAGGCTAAATGGTATAAATGAGATATAATTTGGTTATTATTATTCTAATTGGATAATTTTTGCAATCTCTAGCATTTATTACCCGTCTCTTTAAATAAATTTTACAGTTTATAAAGAAAATTCAATGACAATAATTGTAACAGATACACTTCTACCTTTCCTCAACAATGATATAATTAAATAATGTTAATTGAGAATTTGCTGTATTCTTAAATTAATGCAGTTTTTAAAATTATTACAATTAAATAGACATTAGTGTTATAAATATCCTTTATTCAAAAGTTTGATATTACTTTAAGATCAGTTTTCCAATGATAAAATCAGAGCAAAATATTCTTGAAATTTTTCCTTGCTCTTAATGCAATTTTCTTTAAGGGATTTTGCAAAAATTTCTAATGTTTCTGGTGTTCGTTAGTTTGCCATTGTCGTATAGTGGTGTTCGTTAGTTTGCCATTGTCGTATAGTGGTGTTAAAATCTTAGTTTCTTCCCATTTGGCTGTTATACCTGGCTCACTTGCATATTGGGCTAGAGTGGTATTAAACTTATTGTTATAAGTATTGTACTTGTGTTCCGCTATCCTTTTTGTTAACAATCTGTTTGTTGAGCCTATGTATGTTAACTTCCTGTTGGTATTAAACCTATTGTCTAGCAGTACCGAGTATACTCCAGATTTTCTGGCTTCGTTGCCTTTATCTTTGGCATTGGTAAGAAGTTCATATATCGATGGGTTACGTTTGTATGCTAAATCTGCCTTGACCTTATTGACTATGGTTTTATAGGTTTGGCTTAATGTAGGGTCAAAGTAACCACTATGCATTTTCTTTGTTGTTTTAGAAATTTTGTATTTACCACTTCTGTTTCTATGTTACCCTGTATTTTGTGAGCTAACCTTTCTATTATTAACTTATTGCTTTAACCATGGGCTATGGTGATGTGTTTAAAGCATTCTATTTTTTGTAGTGCATCCTTGATGTTAGAGCAATGGGTAAAAGCTCTTTGAAGCAAAGCCCTGTATGCTGCTATTTTATGAGTAAATGAGTTATTAGATGTTGAAGGGATAAAGAAAGATTATAGATTAGGTTTATGGTACATTTTTGTAGTTATACAACCATTTCTCAACAGTATTTGGAGGTCAAGGAAATGGGCAGTCCTATCACTTTCTTGCTCTAACTTTAACATAAGTCCAAATGGGTTGCCATTGAAAGCCTGCATTATTCTATCCAAATCTGGCTTACATCTCCAAATAATAAGGATGTCATCAACATAACGTGTGTATAATATAATTTTTGAAGCAAAGTTTTCTAAGACCTGACTCTCTAACTTTCTAACTATTAATTCACACAGATTTCCAGATAGGGAGGTTACCCATTGGAACTCCTCTTTTTTAAAGATAGATTTGCTTGTTGAAAGTAAAAAATTATGTGTAGCACATTAGGTGGGCTAACTCAAGGATATGTTTGTGTTGTTTGGGTCTAGATGGTACTTCCTGAAATAAGAAGTCTCTCAGGGCACAAAAACACAGTTCCAGTTTTATGAAGGGCTACATCACAACAAAATCAAGAACTGTAATATACTCGCAATCTGTTAGAGCAATACCTTCCAGATGAGCAACGAGTTCTCTAGGGTTTTCAAAGTAATGAGTTATTGAAAATTTGAGGTTTTGATTGCCAATTGACAAAATACAGTTAATTGAGGTCTACAACCCCCAAGTTTCCCATATTTGGTCTGCAGTTTAGTGATTTTGCCTCTGTACATCATACTTCTCCTGATAACAATTGGGTCATGCTGATCATCTATCTAACTCTGTACTCAGGAAAATTTTCAATTAAAATCATATGACTTCTGATCTCAACCAGAAGTTTATAAATGTTGAATAGTTAATCAGGGTTTCTGGTCCCTAAACTTTCCATATCTGGTCTAAATTTTCATTTAACTCCATTCTCAAGATTAATAAAGGACAGACATACAGACAGATGAAATGAGCTGTTCACAGCCCGGAACATGTATTTGTAAAATCTAAGTGACTCGTACAACATGGAATTCATATAAAACGGAATTATCAACAGTGTTATAGGGTGGGTCGACTGTATATTTATACATAAACTTTTTAAATAAAAATAAAGAAAAAATTATAAAACTAAATATTTTAGTACTATTTTCTTAATCCTTTTAATCCTCTTAGGATCTATGAATCCTATAAAGATTTAAAAAACCTATTAGGTTCTGGACAACCTATATATGCCTGTAAAGTCATCAAAAATGCTTTTTATAGCCCTTACCACCATACCATATGCATTCAAGCTGGTATAAGAGATAGGCAGATGTTAGTATGCCAAGTTAGTATGTTAAAGTTTTGATATGGTGGACTGCTGAGTGAAATAATGAGGTAAGTGTCATTTTTTAAGCATTTTTTGTGCACTAATTACAGTTAAAAGTTTACAAATTACTTTGTTGACATTCAGATTTTTGTCTTTTTTTAATACAAATCTGAAGAACTTATTAGTTTCCAAATTGAAAAATAGCAACATAAAGTTGGCTAGAATAATATGTCCCATTAATAGTTTTGATAAACCATATTGTCCAGTAGATAGGAAATGCTGATGATTGAAAATCAAGGTATATTTTCTTTTGTTTTTAGAATGTTTTATGTGTTGAGGAGTCATGAATTACAAGATCTGCTACAAATCTCCAGCTCTGATGAGGACTTTGGTGAAGTTGAGATGTGCACAAAGTGCCCAAAAGAATATTGGAAAAAGAAGTAAAATATGTGAAAAGCACAACAAATTACTTCATGCCATACCTTGTGTAACTTTCTGAAGAAACATTTATTGGAAGTAATTTGCAAATGAGCAAATATCAAGGTACATCATTGTTTTACAGAATTTCATTTGTAATCTTTTGAATAAAGGTTTTAGTGTTTTATCAGTTTATGTATGTTTGCGCTATTTTTTATTTTTTCCTGTAAGGGACATATATGTCCCAACATAAAAACCATAATCCATATTTTTTTTATTATCTATTTTTGAGAAAATGATTGGGACATGTTATCCCAACCATTTTCTAAAAAGTAGATAATCAAAGGATGCAAAATCAGGTATTTTCCTGTATTTATATTCCTCTTATAACAAATAGAAATATTCATTACAATTTATCAATACTTTTAAAAAAAATAATCAGGATTGAAAGTTAAGTTAAATTACTACTATTTGTATTTTAAATTGAATTTTATTATTTTTATATTCAAGAAAAATGAATAAAAAGGCAAAAAATGCTTGCAAATCAAACATAATCAGACTTCAATTAAAATTGCTATTGTTATTTTACACATTAAAAATACATTGAAGTCAAACTGTTTTACATAAATTTACAGTGTCATAGTATCTATTAAAAGGCTGTCACTGTAAAGGATGACTGTTTGTTCCGGTGATTGGACATTAAAACTGTTCTTTTAATGTATTTTTAATGTATAATCAGGCTTGTAAAGAATATACAGTGGATATACATTTTTCATATCCTAATTGTAATTTTGATAAAAGTAGCTTAAGAACATTAATAAATTTGTCTGTATAAAGTATACATAGTTTTAATTAATTTATTAATATGCAGTAGTTTTCTAATCAGGTATCCGTGGGACCAAAGTGATGCCAGATTAAAAATGTTTTATATTTTTGAAAAATTTAGTACATTGTATGTGATCCAAATGTTCCAGACATTGCATACATTTTGTAACAGCTCATGTTGATATGTGCTTTTGGTTTTTTTATGCATGCTCTTTAGTTAGCCTGAAGATGACATAGTGTTTCACTATTTCATATGTGTTAACATTGACTGAAAAACCTGCAAAATGTTAATGAACATGAATTGTTGTGAATACTGATTGCACAAAATCAGCATTCATAACAAGTCATGTGCATATAATATTTTTATCCCAGAAATGTACCATTCACAAAGCTACACATGCTCACAAGCTACATATACGAGAAATCTTGTTTTTAGGTATAGATAAATGTTAAAAATATAACATAAATATTTCCATATTCATTCATACATGCTTACATTTAGAATGCAATTAAATGCTCTCACCTTCACTGGAAGATTATCCTATCTGTCAATTAAATGCCTCCAAGACTTCAAGTAAAAATAATTCCACTTATAATATTATTGTGATGAATGTTTCATTTAATATAAATAATATTAAATGAAACATTCATCATCAAATTAGTTGGTATTTAGAATTCTGTGTTAATTCTCCACTGTTCACTTTAAAGCTAATATAAATTATATAACCTGCTGAAAATATATATACAGTATACAGATTAGAATGCATATATTCATAAAATTAAAATTTCTTTTTTTTATATCCTTAAAATTAATTCTGATTAGATAAAATATTTCATTAATAATATCCAAAACTTTATATATTAAGTTGATCTTGTAACTTAAATTATAAACTATATCAGTGGTCTCCAAAGTGGGGTATGCCAAGTTTCCCTAATATAATGTAATATATGTATATATATATAAGTTGTACCCCCTATAATATATTATATTATATTACATTATAGGTGGTGCAACTTATAATTATTTTTGTTTTAGGAGTACACGATCGAAAAAGTTTGGAGACCACTGAATTTTTTACACTAGTCAAAAATGCAGGAATAATTGAAATACTATTTATATTTTGCATAATTCAAATACTTAATGTTTAAATTTCTTACCAAATGCTACAAACTAATTAATTAATTAGTTCAATGATCCTATTTCATATCCCCTGAATATTTGAAAAAGCATATTTTCTGCATTCATTTAGTATTATACATGTTCATAACCAATATAAGAGATACTTAATTCAAATTTACCAAAGCTTTACATACCTGTAGGATAGAATTTATACACATTGATAAATGAATTAATAAGTTACAACTTAAGTCTTTATTTGGTTATACATGTATCTGTACCTACAGATTTTATATATATATATATATATATATATCAGGAGAGAAACGTCGAGAAATGTAAAAAAGACGTTTCTCCTCTGTATGTACTGTATTGTACATGGGATGTAAATGTGTGGAAAGTACGATTTCGTTCACTTACTTTGAAGCTTAGCTCCTGTGCCTTTTCCCGAAAATTTCTGAAATTTTGCAAGGAGGTTTGTGTATTAGGGACATTGATGCTATTAAATTTTGATGGTTAAATGTCAGAGAGAGTGGTCATGTATTATATCTCGAGTGGGGTCGGAATTAAGGTTTTATTCGTTATTAGCATTTAATTTTTTTTTCCTTATAAAACTCGTCTTTACCCTCAATATTAACCTTTTTTGCCATTTTATAATAATAATAATTATTATTATTATTAAATATTAATATAAAAAAGGTTTTAATAAAATATAACAAATGATGCCACACACAATTTTAACTTTTTTGCCTAGAAAGTTGCTGGATTTTTACATATAAAGCAAGCATTAATTTTATATTTGCATTGTCACTTTTGAGGCATAAATTTAGAAAACCAATAAAAATTTTCATGTAAATATATCTTTAAAAAAGTTTAAAAAAGTATATTTTATATAACGTGTTACATAAAAACTATGTACACGTTTTTATCACATCTAGATGTATTACTAGTGTTATCAGGATATAAGAAAAAAAGAACATTAAATGGTTCTATTTAAACGACAGACGTCATCTCACCCAACACTCCAAAATTGTTGAATATTCAATATCAAGTATAAAATTTAGTCGTATATTTCATTTTTTTTCCAGTATAATTTAATCCTCACGTTTTTAATTTTTGAGATAATTTATTACGTTACATCAGCACACTTTTTCGTTCCTACTAAAACTCAAATGAATGAACAAAGACATGAAAATTTTGGTTATTAACATTTCATTATATTGAATTCTTACTGAGATTACGTATATATATATTTTTTATTTTTGAAAATTGACTGTGTTTATAATTTCACAGAATTTGATAGGAATGAAGAAGCGAACAAGCAAACAATTAATTGAAGACGTGAGTGGATGAAGGCGTTATGTTACAGTTGTTNTGTCTACTTGGACATTGTTTATAAATAGGACTTATTATACTAGTGTAGTTTCTGATCAGCGAAGGGAGGAAGTCTTAGTCAAAAGCCAAAACAAAATACTTTATTTTCAGGCGAATATAAAGATATTTTGTTTTCATTTTTGTTTTGACTTGTATTTAGTCTTAACCTGGAAAAGAGAGAAAAAGAACCTAGCAAAAGGAAAAATCCTCAATCTTAAAACTTCACCAACTTACAATGTAATGAATTATAACATTTAATAGCTGAACAGCATAGGTAAAGAGGTATATATTATCCGAAGTTTACAGTCATCTCTTCTACACATTGACATATTTTAATTTATATAAAGGTTTATACAATAAGGTAAAAAAATTTTACCTTATTGTATTAAACCTTATTGTATAAACAATAAGGTAAAAAAATTTTACCTTATTGCATCTATAATTTATTAATAATTATTAGTAGTAATTTGTTAAAACTACTATTTATAATTCTGATATTTTTGTGGAGTGTAAAATTCTGATATTACACAAATATGATTTTTACAAATTAGTTAATTGAATTGAAAGTGCTGAGATTTAACAAACCCCAAAAGTTAGGAAAGAGAAAAGGAAAGTATTGTTTGTAAATTAATGTAAAAACACTTTGTTGAGAAACTAAATCGCTCATCGAAGAATACATAGTGACTATACACCAACTACAGCCAAATATTATTGGGCTAGAAACAGCATAGTGACCTTTTAATGTCCTCCAAAAACTAATAACTTGTTAAAATACAATACAGTACTATACAAAAACCTAATAAAATCTTCCTTCAGATCTCTAAATATTTCCATTTAGAAAAGGTTTGTATTAACAATCTTTTGTTTCAGTCAACATATAAGGTATATAGAGATAAGGTAGCACAAATTGCTTGAGAGAAAAATACCATTTTATATGATGCCACCCAAAAGAATCTTGACTAGCTATCACTCCTTAGTCTGTGCTATTTAGTTCAGAAATGTGAGCTTAGAGAAACAAATGCATTGCAAAACTCAAACAACAGTTAATGACATTAATAAACATATATAATCATGATTATTAACTGAATGCAGTGCTATTCATAATCAAATCAGGTAATTTACACTGTAAACTTAGACTACTTAATACACTGCAACTCACTCCAACAAAACTAATTAAAGAAACAGATGAATTAAGAATATCAAAAGTTTACATGTTTACAAAAATTTTCTGTTATTAATCAGGTAGAAGGAAACATATTGCTTGAGCTACATGATTAGAGAATACCTGGCAAGCAAGATTAACTCTTTAATGTTCTCTCCCACACAAACTGGTGTCAATTTTGGACACAGCTTTACTTCTCTATTATCCAGGGATAATATTTCCAGAGAAAACATCTTTATTCACAAGTTTCCTTCCTGGTAAGATAATGCCTTCATCAAATAAATATTTCCTGAAAAGTTTAATCAAGTGTGACATGGGATGTGTTGGATTTTCAAAGCATGTATTTTCATGGTCAGCTTTAACAGTTCCATACTTTTGAATCTTTTTCTCCCCGATCACTTATAACATCTGTAACTATAAAATCTGCACCATAAACTTTAGTTATTATTTCTTTCAATAATTCCTGTCATGGTGGTATCAGCCATAATACACAAGTTTTTTTCCAATCTCTCACACAGAGCACAAGCCATTACTATCTAAACTTGACTATGAGACCAAAAACTTACTCCATCTCTTGATCATAACAGTCTGCAGTTAACATTCATTTTATCAAAGCTCAGAATGTATATTCTATTACAGACTTTCAGATTTTGTTTTCATTAATTGCAAAACATTGTGCAGTACTCCTGGATAGCAATGAAAAGATGAAGAAACTCATCTCCTTGCAAGTAGAGAGATTCCATGGCTATTTCTCATAAAATATAGCATTCCTAGACAAAGATTGCAGGTCAATGCTTTTGCTATATCTTTAGTACAATATGGCTTCCTTTCTTGGGTTATAAGACAATCTATTTGTGTTATAATCCAATTAGTCAATTGATAAATATTTTTTTCAATATATTACTTATTTCCTCATTTACTTCTCAATGTTTTTTATTATGTAATAACAATCCACAAAACCTTTTTATAACAGTGTTGATACCAATCTCCACTAACGTTTTCGACCTCCACGGAGGTCTTCTTCAGGTGGCAACTAAACAGTGTCTCCTCTTGACCGTTGGAATGACGACGCCTGAGATGTAAATAATGCATTACATTTCACCCCTCCGCTTGTCCCAGTTCGAATTCTTCGAATAAGTATCTCCACACCTGCGTGATCGTCTCTCTGTCTTTAAAGTTAATGCAGGTGCCCCCAATGTTGGCTTTATAAATCTCCCTGGCCTCCAGGTGACGGATGTGATCAATACGAAATGCCTGTCTGATTACTTTGGTGTTTTGGAAGTCCGCCCAAATTTCAGGGTCGGTAACGTAGGCTGACAAAGCAATGGTGTGCCTGTTGTTTTTAATATCCAATTGATGCTCATGTAACCATTTTTGTGTTGAGTGGATTGTGGAGCCAATGTAAACTAGGTCTCTATGGAATCTATCATCCCTGATGGGAATGGAGTACACCCCTGGGGCCCTGTTGAGATCTATCACGTCCTTGGTGTTGCGCAGCAGGTCGTAAATAGTGCCGTTTCTCCTGTACATGATCTTTGTGTGATTACAGCAAGCAATCTCCCTGTATAGGGGGTCTAAATGTTGGTTGAACTGGACGACCACGCGTCTATTGTTCTTAATGGGTTGGTGGCCGCCGTCTGGTGTAGGCAGGGGACTGCCACTGCGGCGTGGTTATGTAATAATTTTAATTTTTAGTTTTCTTAGTTTTCCAACAGTAATAATTTTTTTCTTTTTAGGTCAAGTATTTCCCTTTTAAGTGATCAATTTTATTATTTGCCAGATCAAGTTTTTTAAAGATATGACAATCTGTTCAGTGTATTTAACAGAACAATAACATATACAATGAGTGACAAGTCTCTCATCATGTACGTATATCTTATAGTTGTCATTCATTTGCTCTTCTATTTCTGATGTATAATGGTCATTTGAAGATTAACAGTTAAAGTGGCAAAGCAACTTTAAGGGTCTCTTGCAAGGTAAATTTAATAGTTCTGGTTTTAGATTGCTCTCATAATCTTCTTTAAGGAAGTGTGTACTGCAAACTGTTGTATCCTCAACATTGATTTTGTCACCTCGTTTGCAGGCATGTATTCACTTGATCTTAAGATGAGATCCTTTGGGAAAACATGATGAATTACATCACTTCCTTCAATCTTTTGGTTGTAATTTTCACAGACTGCCACACAACAGTTTGACATTATACGATTTAATCAGTGAACACTAACTAAAAAGAGATAAAATTCACATGTTAACACACTATTATTTAATATTTTCAAACTCTATAGATGTTAAATAAATTTTACTGTACACTTGTGTTCCGTCCGAACAGCCGCCAAAATTTAATTTAGACACTAAACGAACAAAGATCACCTAGTTATATCGAAAACTCGTGTAAACGCTTCAAGCGTAGAGCGTTTGTTTACATGTGTTTCACGGTTGTGACATCATATACACAACTACTGTATTAAAAGGGAATTCAAATTTTCAAATATGGAATCGTAACAATGTTGCCAATCTGCCAATTTTTGACTGTATTAAAATACAAAACTTCCCCGCGTTTTTTTATGCAGCGAGTGTAGCGAAATGACGTCACGAGCAGTATTGGCCAATTAGAAACCAGTTTCAGTGTGTTCGCTGTAAAGCGCTTCTCGAGCGCTGCATAAAAAAACGCGAGGCTTCTTATATTTTTAAATAACTATGTATCCACTTACAAATTAATAATAAATTATTTTTATAAGTAATTTTGTTATAATTATGCTGAATTTTGTATTAAAATACAATAAAATAAACTACAAACGGAAGCAAAATACTTCCGCGTGAGCGTAAATTTCAATAATGCGTCAAGTTATTAAACACTCTTTCCGCCCTATGGACACAAAGAGAGCCTTATTATATCAAGCCCATCGTGGTTTTGGTCAGGTCCAAAATAGGGATCAAAATAGCAGTGGCGTGCCGTCATTAGAAGCGGTGGACGCGCCGCTTCCCTTGTATTTTCTAAAAAAATAAATACATATTAATTTTAATTATATGAAAATAATCGCACAATATTTTATTATAACCGCATTGTGTATTTTATTACAAATTTTTGTACTACACGTGAAAAAAAATAAGATTGCTATTTATATTCGAATATTAGTGGCGGAGTGGAATCTCTGTATTGTCAGATTCCAAAAAGCCAGATTTGCGCATGCACTTTACAGAGCA
>NW_019384809.1:174559-175164 GCF_000671375.1 Centruroides sculpturatus
AAACCACCGGACACGACAAATAACACAGAAAGTGACGAAATGTGGAGTGCCAGAGCGCTCTCATGCGGTCTGGCGGGAGAGAGGCGGGTAAAAACCACCGGACAGGACAAATAACACAGGAAGTGACGAAATCTGGAGAGCACTGGAATGCGTTTTTTTATTTAAAATTTTGTCGCGTCCGAAGTATATATATTCTCGTTCGTGTTTATAATTTCCTTTTTATTTCGGACTGCGTTACAGCGCTTCCTCACTCGAAATTTTTTTATTTCCGGTGTGTTTAGTTTTGTCTGGTTGTTTATTGTCTTTACTCTCTTGCCAGAACACATTGCAGTGCTCCAGTAGTTTATATATTGTTATAACTGGTGTTCGTATAAATATCTTGTCATTTTGTCTTTCGTATGTTTCGCAGACTTAGATTATCCCCGCGTCTGGTTTTAAATTAAAGCAGTTTATTTACCACTGTCCGCGTTTCAAAGAAGGAAAAGTTTTTGCCGGTGTGTCAGTAGAATGTTTCGACCTCGGACCAAAGTTTGTGTTGCTGATGCTAACTTTTGTCTGTGTGGGGCAGTGGCGTGCCGTCATTAGAAGCGGTGGACGCGCCGCTT